>NC_077229.1:432772863-433072863 GCF_027887165.1 Monodelphis domestica | reverse complement strand
AGTGAATGAAGACAGTAGGGCTCTATACTCTTTGAGTCCTTCATTAAACTATTGATCCTTTTAGCATTATCCATAATGTTCCAGCAGCTCAGCATGTCAACCAGGGTAGTGCTAGGCTCTCTTTGCTTTCAATAACTTCCACACTTTATGGAGAGGAAGTCACAATGATTTATTTACCTGACATTTTCCAGTCCGGATGTCGTACAGGGCCACTGAACCATGGCGAGCTCCAACTGCTATTCTGTGATTCCGTTCATAATAGCTGACCATGTAGAACCTGAATTGAACATTATAACAAGAAACAGGTGAGACTTGTCCTGCATGTGGAGAGGAATATTAACAGATTTCAGTGATCTATTCTAATGATGGTTTAAAAGATAAAGGCATGAATCCATAGCAATTAAGAATTAAGACTATTTAGTAACTTTTAGAATTTAACAAAATATTTTGAGGTAGAATCCAATTTTGGCTTCTGATAATAGTTAGAAAGTGATGGTTAAACAGGTTGTTTTGAAACACAACTCAAAATTATTAACATATCTGAATAATTAAAATAAAAACAGGTAAAACACCAGAATATTAAAGATGAGGATATAGTCTTTAAAATTTTTTTTTTAATTTGGTCAATTTCAAACATTATTCCTTGGTTACAAAAATAATTTTCTATTCCTCCCTCCCTTTTCCCCTCCCCTCCCAATTCCACTTGGTATTGCATGTGTCCTTGATCAGAACCCATTTCCATGTTGTTGGTATTTGTACTAGGATGCTCATTTAGAGTCTAGAGGATAGTCTTTTTATAGTAAATAATAATATCCACATTTCTGAATGTTGTCTTGAATAGGAAAGATTAAAGTACAGTAAATCTTGAATTTTAGTCTTTCATTCTGTTAAAGTATTATAAAATAAAACTATTTTTACTGGATAGAATAAGTGGAAGCTGATTCAGTTGGCTGTCAGTTATCACACCTTAAAGAAAAGCAAACTTAATAAAATAAAGCAACATTTCTTGTATAAATTGGGTGGAGGCAACTCTAGTTAATTGGCAGGTACTAGTTTTATTCTCTCAGCCAAGTGCAGAAGACATTGGCTCAGTCAGCTATGGTGTGGAATAAAACACTGGTTCTTCTCCAGGAATGGTGGGAAAGTCATTGGCTCATAAAGAATTCCACAGAAGATTCTGGAAGAGGAGAAAGGCATAGTGTCTCTCTCTTGGCCAAAGATAGTAGTCTATCTTCACCAAGTTAGACTCCAATTCTGGTTGATATTCAGCATGAGGCTAGCTTAGAATAGAAAGTTTGATTCTGGATAGTTCTACTAGTGTAGTTATCTGGTCAGCTAACTATTTTAGCATCTGAATAATTGTATAATATTTTTGTATAGGTATATAGTTTTTAACCCTACACCTTGTAAGTAAATAATGCTTGCTTAAATAATGATTGAACTTGGTATTGTGCATGGAGTTCTGAATGCTCAAAACTTGAGGGCTAAGATGGTGGAGAAAAAGACAATAGAAAGGAGATAAAAGCTTGGGCAATTAGTGAGGAGAAGTCTCTGGCCCAGGTACCAGTGAAATCTGAGTCCTCTGAAATGGCAGAAATCTGTGATTTTTCACAGGCTTTAATCAGATATTTTAGTTGACTTTTTAAATCTGTCAATCAAAAAAGTTATAACTTTCAAAACTTGCCCACTTTATTCATATTTATTATGTCATAAAAACAAATGTCACAAATGGTTATGACTATAATATGAAGCAATCTGGTTTTAGTGGCCCAAGTCACTTTTAACTCTTATATTTGCTATCTATTTAGCTTTACATTAGTAACCACTTTTAGGTACTATTATTGTCAAGTCAGAGTGATTTTCTTAGGCTTTTGTTTTCTCCCCTGTCTTGGATCTATAATTTATGTTAATTTCCAAGACTAGATTAGAAATTTCTATTCCTTAAATGGATAATAGTAGCTTCATTTATCTATTTGTTGTTCAACTGACTGAAGTATGCAAAAGTTGAAAAGAAGGATGATGGCAAAATGACTAAGATTTAAGTTTCTATGCCAAAGGATTTGCAAATGAGCCACATCCATTCATTGCCTATGCCAGATTTGCTTGGTTGGACATGATAGTCCATATGGCATGTTCATGACCAATATCAATGATATTGTCCTTTAAAAAAAAAAACAACTTCATTCTACTTTCTTCTTTGATCCTTCCCCCAGCAACTTACTAATCTAATACTCTACTTTAAATCTGAAGGTATTTTTAATAGTTTCAAATAAATATAATTAAGAAGAATTTGATAATTTTTTGTAATATCTTGATGACATTTATCCATGTTTATAGCTATCATATAACTAGTTGTACTTTATCATAGTAACTCTAAAAATGAAACTAGCTGTTCTGAAATTTATCACATCCATATTTTGCATTATACTAAGAACCCTAGAAAAATAAAATGCCAATATGTATTTTAAAAACTTTACATAGACTTTATAACTAAATTGTTAGAGCTACTTTGTAAAAGATGATGTCATTTACTTTTTAAAATTCAAAAAAAGTAAATGGTGTTAATGTCAATCCAAAGTGAATATAGTTTTCTTAAATTATTGTTTTTTATACACTCCTAACCAATTTTATTCTGTCATATAATCTACAAACACTAGTATGTGTAGCAGAAAAAAATCAAATCTATTCTTGGAAGGAAGTCTTAGGCTTTATGAAAAAAATTTTAACAGGTCTAATTTTTCATTCTTTGCAATTGACTCCAAGAGTAATACATGTGTATTTTTGGACAAGATCTTAATGAACTCTGGACCCTAAAAATCTTAAGGCATAACTTTTGCATTTAAATCTTTAGCAAAACTTATAATCCCTCTATATGTTTTGAATTACATCTCTTGTATGGTTGGTTACTACAGTTTAACCTATGAAGGGGTATATAATTTTGATGTCTATTCATAATTATCTGGTTGATAAGGTTGTTCATATTAATTAGGTATCTGCTTACAGATGAGTGTGAGAAAAGAGGCAGGAGAAGTAAAAGGACTTGAAGTAAAAAAGCAGGACTTGTGAAGCAGAAAAGAGACTGAAATGGGGGATGTGAAACTAGGGAGAACCTGAGAAAGGATCAAGGGTGAAGGAGCAGTGTGAATCTTAAAATTTCTCAGACTTGTGAATGTTAAAAATTCTCAGACTCTACCTTAGAACATTTGGTTAAGACCATTCCCCATTTTAAACAATGAAGGTACTTGATCAGGAATGTGAGAACTCTAACATTACTCCACCGATATTTAAGCATACTTTAGGGGAAGATAAAGTTGTAAAAGCCTTACTGAACAATGAAAAGTATTTAACTCATACTTATAGTGAGGCAAAAACCCTTAAGCTAAGCCTATTTTTAGATCTAATACAAAAAGGTGCTAAGTACCCTATGAAGGTCAAATTAATCACTAAAAGGTCAGGTAACTTGTAAACTTGCAAGGGACAAGCTTAACAAAAGAGGTGTGAAGTTTTAGTCTACTCAGGTGTGAATTACTCAAAAGTTTAGTCTACTCATGTGTGAATTAAGAATGGTCAGTCCTGTGACAACATGTACTGTGATTGGTAGATGTGAAAATTTAAGGGAGGTGACATAGGAGAAAATTCTCTTTAAAAGGAGGCCAGAAGGCCTCTGAAGGGAAGAATTCAGCCTTGGAAGCTGAAGTGGAGCTCAGGAGCTGAACTGGTGGGTCTCTCCGAACACTAGAATCTTTCTTGGGACAAATCTTGTGGTGAGTAGATTAAAGACTGACTGATCTCTCTCTTAAGGCTTTGGCCTAGGTTGGCCTAGCCCTTTCTCATTATTTCCTTTTACTCTCTCTCTCCCCCTTTCATTAATATTTTAATTTGTATTAATTAAAATCTCCATAAAACCCAGCTGACTTGGGTATATTTAATATTTAGGAATTTTCCCATGGTGACCACTATATTTTTGATTTGAAACCATATTTCCGTGGTCACAGTTTAAGGTAACCACTCTTTTAACTGTTAAAGCAGATAGATTCAATGAAAGGAAGAAAGACTAAAAAGCTCTATAAAGTGCATGACAGAAAGAAAAGGGTATGAAGACTGCAAAGGTAGGAAAGAGTCAGGCAATTAAAGAGTTTTAAATGCCAGAGGAAAGAGTTTATATTTGATCCTAGAGGTAGTATACAGTCACTGGAGGATGGCCGCATTTTTTTTTCTCATGAGAGAAGGATGAAGGAGGAATGGGATATGGATGGGGGTCAAGGATGAGCATGAAGAGATAAGAGGGAACTCTCTGTGAATGGCCTCAATTATTTAAGGCAAGCTCTTAGTTGAGAGAGTGGAAGCCTTTGGGGTGTAGGAGGGGTTTGAGAGAAGTTTGAAGAATGATTAATTAAGGGAGTATAAAAGGACTGCCTTGCTGCAGTGAGGGATCAGTTGAGATTATATAACATAAGTGTATAATGGACTTTAGTAGTGTTTCATGATTTTTTTCCTACCTTCATTCAGCAGCATGTAAGAGCAAAAAAAGATAGTAGATGGTGTAATCCAAGGCTGAGGCTTGCAAGGGCAAGTTCTTTATAAATAGGTGAAGAAGGAAAAGGCCTTGAGAAAAGAAGCTAGTATAATAGAGTTGAATAAGTTCAACTTGGGGCTAAGACAGGAAAGGAAAGATAATGTTGATGGTGTAGGGGCAATAGCCTAGGAAAGAAGTAAGGGTTTGGGGAACTGTAAGTCACAATGACAAAGATAAAAGATACAAGGCAGAGGGAGAGGTGGAATGATAATAGATTTTGGTTAGATAAGGTATTTCAGAGTTCATGAAAATGAAAGTGGAATAAGTGGTAGATGGCAAGATCAAGGGGATAACAATCTCAGTTGCCTCTGAAGGTGAGGTAGAAGAGTAGGTCAGAGTAAATTATTAAATTGAGGAACTGTAAGATCAGAAAGTTTAAAGGAATATATGCATGCTGAAGTCATATTTTGAGCACAGTTGAGGAGACGGAAAAGTCTTTGAGTCAGGCACTAAACTTGAGAAAGTAGGACATTGTCCTGGAGTTTGGCAGACAAGAAGCATCAGAATCTTGATTGGATAATAAATCTGGATTGAATGAACCTCAAAGGAGGGTTGATGGTGGTAGAGAGAACAGAGGTGGCATGAGGAGCAAAGAGTAGTCCAGTTCCCTCACTAAAACCAGTGAGTTGGGCGATGAGTCAAAGGGTAATAAATGCTGGATAGTTGAGACCAGAAAGAAATGTCATAAATGTAAACATTTATTGAGGTCTGTTATGCATTGGGTTCTCTCTAGAGGGGCCATTCAGAAGAAATAGCAGTTCAATGCTTGGCTCAGAATAGTCAAATATCTTCCCCAGGTTTAGTTAGATATTAAGTATAAGAGTAGGGATACTTGTTACTACTGATAATCCATTTCTCCCAACTTTAAATTGACTACTACCACATAGACTTGAGATGAAAGCATGGACACATCCTTTAGTGACTAGAATAGTAATTGTGCTAAAGTTCATTGTTCTTTAAAAATGTATATTTTACAGAATATATAATAATTGAAAAAGCAATCAAAGTGAATAAGAACCACCAAATCTTTCCCCATTTCCCTATTACAAATGTATTTTCAATTCAAACAACTACAGATTTACTAGAAGCTATTATAATTGCCCATGAAGCAGGATACATTAGCATGAAACTGACAGTTTTATAATGAAAGACACTTGATCATATCTTGTGAAAACAGGAATATGTGTCTAAGTTGAACTGTAAAAAGGCCAATAAAATTAAAATGGACTAAATGTGTGAAATAAAAAGACTGTTATATATGTTAAATGAAATATCATAAAAATAGTAAAGAATTGACAAACACTGTATGTTCATTTTACAAAAATTTTACTGAGCAAAATGTTGTTACATCTAATATCATAACTGCAAGTACTGAGGCATTATAAATCATTAATTATTAGGCACTAAAACAAATGTCAGGGGAAGGGTCTGAAATCTCCCACTTCCAAGTTTTTAAAAACAAAATTAGTTATGAGGTTTTATGAAATATGGCATATGTCACTGAAAGACAGTGTGATGCTAAAGACAGGAAGTTAGAAAGACAGATATATAAATTAGTATTTATGAAGTGCTTACTATATGCCAGTCATTATGCTAAGAGCTGAGGATACAAATAGAAGCAAAGAAGACTGCACTCTAGGAGTGTCCCCACTAATAAAGGAAGACAATAGGTAAAGCATAAAGAAGAGTCTGAAAGCATAAAGAGAAGACAACTATAGAGACATGGTCTGGAGATGATGTTTAAATAGTGTGAAGGCCTCATTTGGTGAAAGAAAAGGTGAAAACTCACTCTCAGGAGTACAGTTTCCTAAAACAGAGTCTATGGTTCCATTTTGGGTTGGAATGGGTAGGAAAAGAAGGAAATGGAATGAAGATACAGCCTGGCTAATGTGTGTGAAAATGGCTGGGAATTAAAAGTTAAGTGACCTCAGTATGAATTCCCACTGGTATTATATGATAGTTGAATTATCATGGGAATCATTTGATCATTCTTCAGACTTAGTTTTCTCATCTGAAAAAGTGTTATTTTGCAAAAAGATGATCAGAAGTGAAATATTTTCTAAATCTTAAAACCTTTGTAAATTCTAACGAATGTGTTATTTTTATTTTTCTGCCATTTAAGATGGTTACTGTTTCTCTCTAAAGCAGTATGATAAACTAAATAAGAATTTAAAGTTTGTTTTAGATTCATTCTTTTAAAGTAAAATTTATCAGTTGTCAAATGCAAAATTCAAGCACCAATGCCTCTTTGTATTGTCAAGGTGATCCTGTGTTTCTGAAGGGAAACCAAGGAAATTTAAGCCCCAACAGGCTTTATTTATGCCTAAAAAAACTTCAAAACTAGGTGGATCAGATGATAGAGAGCCAGGCCCAGAGACTGGAGGGTATGAGTTCAAATATGACCTCACATTTCTTAGCTATGTGACCCTGGCCAAGTCACTCAACTTCTACTGCCTAGCCCATACTACTCTACACAGTACTGATTCTAAGACAGAAGGTAAGGGTATTTAAAAAAAAGAAAGAAAAAGAAAACTTTTAACTGCACACAAACACAAATACATTTTGGCTGAACAATAGGTGGTTAATTTTAACCCATATCTCATTTGCTATTGTTTAGTCATTTTTCAGTTGTCTGATTTTTTATGACTCTTCTCTTGACAAAAATTGAGGAAACTAAGGCCAAGCAGCTAGTAAATGCCAGAGGTCAGATGTGATGAGTCTTTTTGACTTCAGGCCTAGCACTTTATCCAGTGCATCAACTACTTGCCCCATTATATCTTATGTAGTCTGTCTTTAATTAGCTCATGCCAGTAATAGAGTTTTAGCAGGTGGTAGAAAAGATCATTCTTGTGGTCTTGGAAAATGGTAACACTATAGAATATCTAGTGAGAGGGCATCTGTAACTAGAACCTAGAGTCATGCTCATTGCTGCTTTTTGATAAATATTAATTAAAATGAATAAATATTAATAGTTGTGGCACACTTGCTATGATATCCATGAAACGATTTCCTGTGTTTCTAGGTGGAAAACCAGGCCAACAGATGTGTGGTGCATCTAGCTCAATAGCAAAGGTTCTTCATATCAGAATTTTCTTTGTAGGTATGTATGTAAGAATAGGTATCACCCAAGTTATTGTTTTTAATGGGTGACATATAATGATTACTAATACCATTAACACAACAGTATAAAAATGTTCAAAATGGAGGTTATATTTCTGAAATAATTAAGCATGGTAAATAAAATGTTAAAATAATTTTCTAATTCTGCAAATTTTGAAGGAAATTGACAAAGAAATGGTATCTCTCCTTTGGCAAAACTGCCACCTTCTATATTCCTAACAGTTTAAAATTATTTTTCCTGTTAAATGATGAAAAAAACTGAAGCTGTGGATATTTACTGACCTGGAGATTTTTAATAATGAATGACAGTAATTTGTTGAGGTAATTTGTAGGGGTAGGAGGATGAGTGATTTTCAGAGGATCTTTCTAACTATGAGACTCCTGCATAATTATTTATTATAAAAAGTATATTTTCATAAATGGCAACATTAATTTAAGATTTCACAAGTTGATATGAATACTGTTTTAAACCCCACTAGTATTATCATTCTTTATTGAATAAGACCACAGGTTTGGACAAGATTTTTTAAAAAATGAGATCACACTGTTATTCTAAAGTAGACAGCATTCATTTCCTTACTGGATTTTAAGTGCCCATTTAGGTGAACGGAGCTGATTCAGCTTTTTGCTTGAAAAGCAGAATCAATCAGTCTGTCTACTTAATAACAAAGTTACAGAAAACATAAACTGTCTCTGAAAATATACACTTTTAACTACTGCATAAGTTGTTTATGTTCTGTATTCTCTTCTTTCCCATTTTCAGTTCAAAAGCAAAAATATTTCTTTTCTTTTGAGTTTTTATACAATATTTCCATGTTGCATTTCCAAGAAACTTCCAATCATGTATTTTTCATTATTCCTTTCAGCTGAGTTACACTAACATTTTAATGGAAACATCTGCTAATGTGCATTAAACTTTCTTTAGAGAGTGTATGTGAATAATGGTGAGTGTTTTACTGTAAAGCATATATTGTATATGTGAAAAAAATAGTGAGTCATTTTTTTTAAGCCACCAATAGCTGAGGTCAGCTAAAAGACAATGTGCATGAAACAGCTAAACCACATGAGGACATTTTACATTCCAATGGCAAGAAGACTTCTGAAAATCCAGATGATTTATCCCTTCAAAATCTTGGCAGATTAGATAAATCTATATTCTGAGTGATGGCTTATTATCGTTCACAGAATAAACAGCAGCCAAAAAATAAATGCTTACATAGTAGCACACATTTCATTGTCATAATCTTTGTTCAACTTGCTTATGAGGAATGTGAAGTGCCACATGAACACGGGACATTGAGGATGAGATGAAAAGATGATATAACATGGTTTATGCTCCCTTAGATAAATGTTCAGCTATGGTTTAATTATTAACATTCAGTCACTGGTATCACTTTATGGAATTTGAAGATATCTTCAACACATCAATCTGAGATATTAGATATATTTTCCAGTAAATGAAGATTTAAAACCAGGCTATGTTGGAAGTATAGATTCTAGGCCAGTACCTGCAATACTTCTCACTGTATATATTTAGCTTCTTGATTTCTGAGAAAACATTTTGTATTCTGACATTGAATGTCTGCATCTTTTAATTGCTATAAAACACAGCTAAGTGCTGGGTTTGCTCTCTCCAAGGGCTGTTACACGTTACTGTAATACACATCCAGGTAACGAGCTAGTATATGGTTGAATTCCCTAAACGCTGAAATGCTCTTATAGCCATAAAATACATTAGAGTAAATTTAAGAGCCAAACAATGTAATATATGATCAGTAAAAACAATGTTTTTCAAAATTTTCAAGTATTTTGCAAGGAATCAAAATACATTTAAGAGAAAGAATAATGAAAAAGAATTCACCAAACAAACAAATTCATTTTACTGAAAAAAAACCCAACAACAAATTAAATTATAAATTTGTCTTGGTGTAAGGAAGATTTCTTTCCTTTCTTTTCAACAAAAACCATTGTAATGCCATGAAATATGTACCTTTATAAATGAATTCTTTTGAATTTTCAATTTTATAAATTTATATGGGTGAAAGGAAACTCAGGTCATTTAGTTCAAATTTGTTAGTGAATAAAAAAAAAACCTAGGCTCAGGAAACTTTTTCAACCATCTTAACATTACACTATTATAAATTTTTTTTTCCTGGATATTGCAGATAAATGATGAACTGGTTCCAGAAATTAAAAGGAAAAGTAAACTGGCTCACATTAGGTGAATTGTGAATTGCATTTGATGACCTCAAACTTAAAACAAACACACACACACACACACACACACACACACACACACACACACACACACACATATGGAGAAGCAGTATGGTGCAGTGTGAACAGTGGTCTAGATCTGATGTCAAAGAACTCAAGTTCAAAACCTACCTGAGATATAATTCTTTGGCCTGAGAAAAGTCATAACCCAGAGAAATCAGAATTTCCTTAATGATGAGATTGGTCCAGAAGATTTCCAGTTCCTCTCTAGCTCTAAACCTATGCTCTAAGGCTCTGGAACACAGATTACCATGTATTCCAGGAATTAAAGAGACAAGGCATCAGAAAGACTTGATAGATGCATGGTAGTTGTGAACAGGCTCTAGTATATCACCAGTCAAAAATTATGTAGGAAAAGCAGCATAAAATATATTATCAGGGATGTATAACTGGAGAGGAGAATGGCTGGTCCTTGACCAAGAGTGTGAGGGAGAGGGGCAGATAGGTGGCTGAGTGTACTGAGAAGCAGGCCTGCAGATAGGAGGTCCTGGGCTCTAATCCGGCCTCAGACACTTCCTACCTGTGTGACCCTGGCAAAGTCACTTAACCCCCATTATCTAGCCCTTACAGCTCTTCTGCCTTGGAACTAATACACAGTATTGATTCTAAGTCAGAAAATAGGGTTTTTTTTTAAAGACTGTGGGAAAACTGATGGATAGTTATGATAGCAAGCTCCTAAGTATCCTGAATGAATAGTAAGGATGATTTTCAGAACATGGAAGACATAAAAGAGGCTGAAGAGTTAGATGTGTAGTACTGGACAACATACCAAAACTAATGAGATCACAGATTCATCAAATGATCAAAGCAAATAATTACTTAGTGTGAAATATGAGTATCATAACAGAATCTATAACAAGAATAACTGTTAAAGTTAAAGTCTCCTAGGAAACAGTCATCAACTAGTACTCTTTTAATATGATTAAATAATCTACTGGAGTCTATTATAAACTAGTGTATGATACTATTATGAGACACTTGTCAGATACTTTATGATATTGGGATATAGAATATGACAGTGATAGGAGGCACAGTGGTAGAGAACTAGATCTAGAGAGTTAATCTAGAGGGTTAATAAGTCTTGGGTTCAAATAAGTCTTGAGTTCAAATTCAGTCTCAGGAACTAGCCAGTGTAAATCCGGACAAGTTACTTAACCTCTCTTTTCTCATTTATAAAAATGGCGATAATAACAACATTTAACTCCAAAGGTTGTTGTAAGAATAAAATAATATTTGTAAATAATCAGATATTTGTAAAATGCTTTTGCAACCTTAAAGTGCTGTAGAAATGCTATTAATTAGTAGTAGTAACCCTATCTAAAATAATTTGACTTAATATCTCATTTTTAGTGAGCCTGTATTTGATTATAGTGGTACTTAACAATATCAAATATAGATAGATCTAGAAGAACTGGAAAAAGGTCAATGGATATGGCAACGAGGGTATTCTTGACCTTTGGGAGAACAATTTCTGCTCTTATAAGGTCTGAGATTATCAAGCGTGGAGAACTTTTCCAAGAAGTCCAGGAGTAAAGTTATGAGCAAATAAACTTACTTGTAGGTTAAAAGACTTTTTTGTTAATTTTTATTTTAGGATAAAGAGTTGCTAGTATATTGATAGAAATAAGGAATGGGGGGGGGGGCAGCTGGGTGGCTCAGTGGATTGAGAGCCAGGACTAGAGATGGGAGGTCTTAGGTTCAAATCTGGCCTCAGACACTTCCTAACTATGTGATCTTGGACAAATCACTTAACCCCTGTTGCCTAGCCCTTACCACTCTTCTGCCTTAGAACCAACATACAGTATTGATTCTAATGTAAGGGTTTAAAAAAATAAGGCAAGAATCTGGTAGAGGAGAGATGAAAGATTTTTATGGGATTAGGAAGGAAAGAATGTTATATAAAATGAGCATATCTCCTTTAATTAAAAAAAGATGGGTATAGAGAAGGAAAAATTTAGATGAAACAAAGTCAGAAAAGTCATTTATAAAAATAAGATTACATTTATTGTAAGTACAGTGGAAGTGAGCTAAGATCAAAGAATAGCATTATGTGAAGGTTGATTTCAATGAATTCAAAAGGAAGAATTCCTTAACCATAAGTTTTAACTAGATATAACATAGGTTACCTCAATAATTAGAGAGCCCAATATCATTAAATATATATTTAGATATTGATAACCTTGATAACCATTTATTAGTATTGCTGTAAAAAGGATTCATCTTTAAATAGGAGAGAATGACCTCTAGGGTCTGTTCCAGCTCTGAGATTCTATTAAGTTGAAGGAAGGAAGCTCAGATTTCCTTGGCAAATTCCTCACCTAGGATCATTGAGGACATGGACTGTATCACTTTTGCCTTTGTTTTCTCAGTGCCAAGAACAGTGCCAGAAAATAGTGGGCACTTAATGTTTGTTGATGGATTAATTAAAGGTTTCCAAGATTTATACATTTTGTTTTTTAAAAATTTAAGAATATTCTTGGCTACAGCACATTAAATAAAAGATACAATCATAATTTGGCAAAGCATTGTTTCCCTGGTCATAGGCCCAAGGTAGCATTTGAGATAAGTCATTCAACTACAAATTCTTTAGAAATTTCAGTAAATCAAATATTAACTGAAATTCTTTATTTTATCTATTCTCTTTTCTCAGGACAACATGCATAGGGAGAATAACTTGTAGTTTTTAAAAGCCCAAGGCACTTAGTTACTATATTCATATTAAGTATAACTCCAAGAATGTTGATATAATATAGTTCTCAATTATATTAAGTTTGTGATACAATGAAATTTATTTTTCAAAATATTTTTAATCTTTTGAATTACTGTAAATCTATAAAATTAATTTTAAAATTTAAAATTGATAAAGAAGAGGTAGTAGTAAGTGACAGAGGCAGGATTGAAGCCTAAAGTACTGTGATTTCTAATCTAGGACTTTTTCCATAGTCCATTGAAGTGCTCTTCTTTCCTTAGAGAGTAACATAACGAGGAAATTTTTATAGTACTCTGTTACCTCCTGGACAAATTCAGAGAATTCCTTGAATGAAAAATATACCCCAAAATCAAAGATGAAAAAGGCAGAAGTATCTTTTTTACCTCTCCCTGTCTGAGTGCAGAATTTCTGATGGAAGTTTTAATGTGTCTAGATAGGGAGACAAGAGTTCCTATGGAAGTGTTCTATGAAAGAACAGTAAGGGGGCATGATGTTTGTTTCTCTGGTGCTGGAACAATGAATTCTATCTAGAAGAGCAGTAAACAAAATCAGGGATAGAAGACTTCACTTTGGTTTGTTTACATAGAAAACAGGACTTTGGTTTCCTCTGTAAGATTCAGATGAACTAAATAGCATCCACTATCCTTTATTTATGGCTCTATAACTAACACTTTTGGGTCTCTATAAAATGATGCAAAAATCACTTTTCTTACTCTTGCTCTTGAATAAAATGAAATAAATGGAGGTGAAAGACACTTCACAGGTTATCTAGGCCAGCTTCCTTATTTCACAGATGAAGAATCTAAGGAAACAACTTATATAACCTGTCCAAGGATCACATTGATGGAAAAGGAATAAAGTGCTATAGATTTTTCCAAGGAATAATAGTAAACTTAAGCAACCATATTCATTGACACGATGTTGAGTGCTATGAAGCCTATATAATAAATTAGAAGATAATGTACCTGTCCTTCATCTACTTAATTAGAGAGATGTAGAACACACTTCTGAAATGATATAGGAACACAATCAGACCACAGTTAAAAGAACAGATTCAGACCACAGTTAGAAAGTAGGGAGATGAAGTAGCTAGGTAGCAAGATTGAGAGCCAGACTTGGAGACGGGAGGTCCTGGGTTCAAATCTGTCATCAGATACTTTTTAGCTGTGTGACCCTGGACAAGTCGTTAAAGTCCCATTGCATAACCCTTATTGTTCTTCTGTCTTAGGATGCTAAGACAGAAGGGGATGAGGTTGATGGCTATATTGGCCAGAGGTATTAGTAAAGGATACTATATTATTTATAATCACAGGCACTAAGATAAAATTTACTTAGAAATGTCTGCACTTCTGATTCTAATAAAGCATAATGCCAACTTGTGTCTTTTAGACTATCACTGAGGAGGCAACAATCTAACACAAGTTTCACTAAGAGCCTAGAAAAATGAAATGGCAGTGATACTACCAGATACATTAAAATTATGTCACATGTTATTATACAGTAGTTAATATTATAATACTATCCTCTTATATTACATATTATACTTCTTAGCCTTTTTATGCATACTACCAATTACCTCAAAAGAGAAAGCAATGTTTTTCCTTTGTCTTCTAAGAATAGCATTTAATTCCCATATAACAATGAACACCTATTTGTCATATGGATGAAAAGTCCTTGACAGTAGAAGCATTTTGTACAACTGGGTTGTGAGTCAGAGAATGTATGCTGTATTCAATCTCAAGGGCATACAAATCTAAGCAATTTTCTTGTATTATTAATGGAAGTCACTGTATTATTAATAATATGCCTGGAACTAAAATGTAAATTATTAGGTCACATTTAAATCTATGACTACAATACTTAGGCATAACACTGATGTGTTTCTGATACTATTTTCTGAAATGCCAAGGAAAATGTCTTCAGGTATATAAACTGGCCCATAAAGACCTTATGGACTTAGAGACGACAACACATTATGAAATAAACATTTACTATTCACTAAAATAGACTAGTACCCTCTACAGGGACTTAAAAAAATTTCTTCAACTATGCAATAAAGTAAAGTAATTTGGATGCTGAATGACCAAGTTGATTTGGAAGGTAATAAATAAGAAACAAATGGAATGATGAAATAGAGTTAATAATTACACAGAGCTATTCCTTGATTTAGGGATTATCCAGGCAATCTCTTCTTTCTTTTCCCAATTGCTTATATCTTGGACATTTCTCTGTTAACAGAATGCTTTATCATAGAATACATAAGAAGTACAAATAAGAGGTGCTAAAACTCAGGTCTGTATCAAAGAGCCTCAGTTATAAGGTTTGATGAAGAACGGAAGTGACAGCTGCTGGCCAGTGTTGTTTTGGAGTTATCTATAGATTTCAATTATTCATGCTATTTCTATTTTGTGTTACCACAGAGAGTCAAAGGCTGTTTTTGGTAACAGGATTATGCTGATGTCCAATTCCATGATTTTTTTTTCCCTGAGAATTCCTCTGAAACAGTGGTTCTCAAACTTTTCCAAAGTAGGACCCTTCAATATAAACCAAGCTTTGGCAGAACATTTACTAAATCATCTTAAATTATCATTTGTAACACTGATTAGCACAACATGGGGTTCATTAAAAAGAAAGTCAGGATGTTTCAAGGTGCTTTGAAGAACAGTTTGAGAATTATTATTCTAAAACCATACATTTTTAATGGCCTGGATCAGGATGGTTTTACCCAGAGAATAAAAGGTGAAGAATGAGAATAATTCTGATTATATTACTGCTAAAATAAAAGCTAAAATAAAAGTAATTTGCATTACTGGTAGAAGCTTTATGCTTAGAAATGACATTACTGTGTACTCTTGTCCATTCCCATATGCAAGTAAAAATGATCACAATAACCATTTAACAATTTAAATAAACTATGATTAAGTAAAAATAACTGGCATATTGAACTTTCTTGAACTATTCCTTCTCCTTTATGCTTGAATTTCTTCTTTTTAGGTTAAAATTTGAATAGATTTGAAAAAAAAATCTTTGGAATTCAAGTAGGGAGTATTGTTAATTATGACCAAACTCTAAATTCTTTAAGATAGTCACTTAGAAATCAACTCCATTACGGTAGTGACAATTTAAAAGATCAAGCACATGACAAAAATTTGCTTAGACAAAAAAAGACTGTTACACTGCTAGTAATTTATGAAGAGAATTTTGGCAGAATTATGATTTTAAAGGTACAAAATTATGATTTTAAAAACTGCCCAAACAGTAATTTGCCCATGTAAGTAATGTTAAAATAAGTAGGTCCATTTTCCAGCAGAAAGACCAAATTGTTCACTCAATATATGTCCCATGATACTGACTTTTGGTAAAATTCTCTCTATTCAACACAGACTGACTAAAAGCCACCTCTTTCATGAGCTCTCTCTTGATCTCTCTCCTCTTTACTTCTCCTACACATATCATGCTTTATTTTAGGGTACTTGTCTTTTTCTATATATATTGCAAGAATCTTATCTATCTTTATATGCTCCAATACCAGCAACATACTTTTAAATGTTAAATTATTTTAAAAATAACTCTAAATAAAATCATGGTTACCTAGCATGTTAGTGATCATTTAATTAACAGGTAACCTTTAGTTCTAAATATGGAAGGGTACTTTTAATTATAAAATATCTTATGAACTTCTATATTGCATATTAGCTTATATTCAAATTAACCAAAACATAAGTTTCCCCCACAGTAATTTAGTGTTTAATTTTACTGCCAAAATAAATTTCTTTTTTATTTTAAAATTAAATGATTCTTTAAAAAAATTTCCCCATTACATGTAAAATGCTTCCAACATTTAAAAAAATACTATTATTCTTATATACTCTTATACATGTGGATTCAAATAAGAACAATACTCTGCATTTTTAATCACACAAAGCACTTTTAAATATGTTATTTCTACTTACTGTACATTTTAAAATATAAGATGATTGCCTAAGAGATAAGAAATCAAAATGAAACTATTTTTCCACTTTATAATCTATCTTCACCATATCTTCCATTATGGAGGACAGCCTGAGCTACAAATGGAGAAAATAAAACACTTTTAAAAGACTGTAAGAGGGGCATGCAGGTAGCACTGTGCTAAAAGTCGAGAGACCTTGGGCTCAAATCTGACCTCAGATACATTTTAGCTGTGTGACCTTGGGCAAGTCACTTAACCTTGTTTACCTAGCCCTTGCCCTTCTGTCTTATAAATGATACTAAGACAAAAGGTAAGTACATAAAAAAAATAAAGAATGTAAGAGACTTAAACAAATAAAATAGACAAAGTACTGGCCAATCTAATTTAAGAAAGTTAAGAAGAAAACCAAATTGACAATATCCAAAATGAAAAGGGAGACCTCACCTCTAATGAAGAGGAAATTAAAGCAATCATTAAAAAATATTATGCCCAATTATATGGCAATAAATATGGCAATCTAGTTGATATGGATGAATATTTACAAAAATAAATATTGCCTAGACTAACAGAGGAAGAAATAGACTACCTAAACAACCCCATATCAGAAAAAGAAAGTGAACAAGCCATCAAAGAACTCCCTAAGAAAAAATCCTCAGGGTCTGATGGATTCACAAATGAATTCTGTCAAACATTCAAAGAACAACTAATCCAAATATTAAACAAACTATTTGACAGAATAAGCAAAGGAGTTCTACCAAATTCCTTTTACAACACAAATATGGTACTGATTTGACCAGGCAGGTCAAAAACAGAGAAAGAAAACTACAGACCAATCTCCTTAATGAATATAGATGGAAAAATCCTAAATAGGATTAGCAAAAAGACTCCAGCAAGTGATCATGTGGGTTATTCACTATGACCAGGTAGGAATGCAAGGATGGTTCAATATTAGGAAAATGATCCACATAATTGAGCATATTAACAAGCAAACTAACAAAAATTACATGATTATCTCAATAAATGCAGAAAATGCCTTTGACAAAATGCAGCACCCATTCCTACTGAAAACACTAGAAAACATAGGAATAGAAGGGCCTTTCCTAAAATTAATAAACAGTATATTTATCTAAAACCATCAGTAAACATCATCTGCAATGGGGATAAACTAGAAGCCTTCCCAATAAGATTGGGAGTGAAACAAGGATGCCCATTATAACCTCTATTATTTAACATTGGACTAGAAACACTAGCAATAGCAATTAGAGAAGAAAAAGAATTTGAAGGTATTAAAATAGGCAATGAGGAGACCAAGCTATCACTCTTTGCAGATGATATGATGATCTACTTAAAGAATCCTAGAAAATCAACTAAAAAGCTAGTGGAAATAATCAACAACTTTAGCAAAGTTGCAGGATACAAAATAAACCCACGTAAGTCATCAGCATTTCTATATATTTCCAACACGTCTCAGCAGCAGGAATTAGAAAGAGAAATTCCATTTAAAATCACCCAAGACAATATAAAATACTTAGGAATCTATCTGCCAAGACAAACACAGGATCTATATGAACACAACTATAAAACATTCTCCAAACAATTAAAACTAGACCTAAACAATTGGAGAAGCATTGATAGCTCATGGGTAGGATGAAATAACATGATAAAAATGACAATCCTACCCAAATTAATTTACTTATTGGTGCCATACCCATTGAACTGCCAAAAATACTGTTTTCCTGAATTAGAAAAAACAATAACAAAGTTCATTAGGAAGAACAAAAGACCAAGGATATCCAGGGAAATCATGAAAAAAAAAGTACAAAGGAAGGTGGCCTTGCAGTCCCAGATCTCAAACTATACTATAAAGCAGTGATCATTAAAACAGTTTGGTACTGGCTAAGAGACAGAAAGGAGGATCAGTGGAATAGTCTTGGGATAAATGATCTCAGGAAGACAGTCTATGATAATCCCAAAGACCCCAGCTTTTGGGACAAAAATCCACTATTTGATAAAAACTGCTGGGAAAATTGGAAGACAGTATGGGAGAGATTAGGTTTGGATCAATATATCACACCCTACACTAAGATAAACTCAGAATGGGTGAATGACTTAAATATAAAGAAGGAAACTATAAGTAAATTAGGTGAACACAGACTAGTATACATGTAAGATCTTTGGGAAAGGAAAGATTTTAAAAACAAGCAAGAGCTAAAAAAAAATCACAAAATGTAAAATAAATAATTTTGATTACATCATATCAAAAAGGTTTTGTACAAACAAAACCAATGCAACCAAAATTAGAAGGGAAGCAACAGTTGGGAAACAATATTTATAACAAAAACCTATGACAAAGGTCTAATTAGTCAAATTTATAAAGAGCTAAATCAATTGTACACAAAATCAAGTCATTCTCCAATTGATAAATGGGCAAGGGACATGAATAGGCAATTTTCATTTAAAGAAATCAAAACTATTAATAAGCACATGAAAAAGTGTTCTAAATCTCTTATACCCAGAGATGCAAATCAAAACAACTCTGAGGTATCACCTCACACCTAGCAGATTGTTCAACATGACAGCAATGGAAAGTAATGAATGCTGGAGGGGATGTGGCAAAGTCGGAACATTAATGCATTGCTGATGGAGTTGTGAATTGATCCAACCACACTCTAGAGGGCAATTTGGAATTATGGCCAAAGGGTGCTAAAAGACTGTCTGTCCTTTGATCCAGCCATAGCACTGTTGGGTCTGTACCCCAAAGAGATAATAAGGAAAAAGAGGTACAAAAATATTCATAGCTGCGCTCTTTGTGGTGGCAAAAAATTGGAAAATGAGGGGATGCCCTTCAATTGGGGAATGGCTGAACAAATTGAGGTCTATGGAATACTATTGTGCTCAAAGAAATAATAAAGTGGAGGAATTCAATGGGAACTGGAACAACCTCCAAGAATTGATGCAGAGTGAGAGGAGCAGAATCAGGAGAACACTGTATACACTGTGGTACAATCAAATGTAATGGACTTCTCCATTATTGGTAATGCAGTGATCCTGAACAACTTGGAGGGATCTATGAGAAAAAACACTATCCACACTCAGAGGAAACACTGCAGGAGTAAAAACATCGAAGAAAAACAACTGCTTGAATACATGGGTCGAGGGGATATGACTGAGGAGAGACTCAAAATGAATATCCTAGTGCAAATACCAACAACATGAAAATGGGTTTGGATCAAGGACACATGTGATACCCAGTGGAATTGTGTGTCAGCAATGGGAAGGGTGGGGGGAGGGAAAGAATATGATTCTTACAACCAAGGAATAATGTTCTAAATTGACTAAAAAGAATAAAAATAAGGAATGTAAGAGACTTAAGGATTTAAATAATAAATACTATATGGGAGGGTCTAATAAACTATGTAGTCATTTTCTCCATGTTGCCTATAAGTTTAGATTTAAAATGAAGTTTTTGTGAATAAAACTGTCATTTTAGCTAAAACTTAACAAAGACATGGCAATAGGAGAGACTGTGCTCATTCAATCATTTTCATTCTAGTTTTGGTCCTGTTTTGGATGACCATAATGGAGGTTCTTTCCCATCCTTAGTGTTCTCTTAGAGAAAGAAGAGCAGTAGAGTTGGACCCTGAATCAGGAGACAGAGGTCTGAGTTTCAGTTTCACCATCAACTAGCTGTGTGCATCTGGACAAATCCCTAAACTTCTCATAGACTCTGTTTCCTCATTTTAATATACTATTTGTATATACAATTTATAATATCTACTTATACAGATGACTGTTGTCAGGAAAGAAGTTTGTCAATCTATATATGAGTATGAGTTACATAATTTACTGCCATTTTCTGAATTTCACCACTTAAAGACTATTCTACACATTTAATATTTAGCATATGTGACTGTCTATTGTTACTTATTTTCACCCTATCAAAGTAGTTTACAAACTCTTTCAAGGCAAAGACCTCACTGAATTTGTCATATAATATTCAAAATTAAGAACTGTCAGTTTTATGTATTGGTGCAAGCCATTAAGCATTGTGGCTTGGGTTTAATTCTACTCTGAAATCCATAAAATCAAGGAAAAAACATGAAAATATCTATGTTGAATGTACTAATCCTAGAGACATATATCTCCTCATCAACCAAACAGATGTTCAATTTTTAGATGCTTTAGTGAGCATAAGACTTTACATGGACCTGTAAAGATCCTATTTATATCCTGTTTCCAGTAGTGGTTTGTATGCTGTCTCCTTCAGTAGACTGTGAATACCTTAGAAGTAGGGATTCAATTATTCCTTTTGTGGTTAGCTTAGGGTCTGCTACATAGTAGGCACTCGTATGATATGTGACATGGTGAAAATTCAGGGAATTTCAGTTCCATGACAGTAGGAACTGTGTCATGGATAATTCTCTATTTTCCCCAGCAGATAACACAATGCTCTCTACACAATAGTTATTTAATAGATATTTGTTGAATGACTAAATAAAAACCTAAGAATCCTTGTATTGAGAAATGAGGGATGGTGGAAACACCCCAAGGAGTCCTAAGGAAACACTCCAAGAAGGTATGTTTATTTGTTTAATTGTGTTCAGTAGAATAAGCTTAACACAATGCAATTCCTAAATAACTCAAAATCTAAATTAAAAGTCCTTTATAACCATGTACTTATTCTTAAGCTTTAGCTGATTTTGAAAATGGTCAATCTGAAAAATACAAACTAAAATTTTTCCCAAAAAATCCACTAGCTACAATATAGCCTCATAATTTTAGTATAAGGAACAGATTGTTCCATTATAATAACAAAGAAAAATTCATATGATTATATTCTAAGATAACTCTGTATCGCCTATTATGTAGAAAATATGGAAAATATTTCATATAATACAAAACAAAATTCATGCCTATATGGAAAATATGCCATTTCTCTTTTTTTAATATTTCTCTTTTAGCATTTTTGTTGCCCTAAGCTAGAGAAGATAGCAAATTAGACAGACTAGGATGAGTGGCTAGTCAGAAAAAATAAAATATTTAGGAAATAGTGTTGAGTAAAGCATGAAAACTAGTGCTTTTAATAAACAGGCAAGGAAACATATTGGGATGGTAAGAAATCCAAATATATCTGACTAAAATTAGCCAATTGGGGAATTTTTTGAATTAGCTTTAATCTGTTTAGCATGGTTAATCTGTTTACTATTGCTACTGAAAATCTCTTGGCGAAGAGGCTTTATAAACAAATCTAAAGATAATCAAGAAAAATTTAATGATGATGAGTTCTCTTTTTAAATTAGAAAATTTGCTTCAGATATATGTGTCTATGGTAATAAATATATACAGTATATAATATTCATGGTTATTACAGATAATATAATAAATGTATTCAACACAATAATTAAAATACAGTTTTCTTTCAATGCAAATAGGACTATATAAGAATGAATTTAATATATTAAAATACATCAGGGATATTTTAATAAATATATATAAATAATAATTAAATAGATACATATATAAAATATACAAAGTAGTGATTACTACTTGACATATTACAAGTAAAATTCAGTGGTGAAAAAATAAGGTGGGTATATAAGGAATAATGACAAAAGAATTTTCATTTTATTAGGAGTATATTTAACAAGTAGTTTTAAAAGCTGGCTGATACTCCTTCAGAAATGCTTTTTTCTAGCTCCTAAATAATAGATAACAGAGGATGGATACATTCAATAGATGTCATATTCTATTTTTTAAAATCAAAATTTTAATTTAAGACATGTTAAATATCATAATGTCCTAATTTCTAATTGGGTAGATTAATAAAACAAAGTATAAAAAGCTATTACATTGCACAGAATTTGCTTCACTGTGTTATTATAGATTTCTTTACCTGCAGATGGCTGGGAAACATTCTTGAAGTCCCTTCTTTTTAACTAAAGATCCTTCAAGACAGTACATTATAATGTCCATAACCTTTGAGAGAAAAAGTCACAGATCTGGCATTATTTTCCAATAATTTATTTCATCACTTTGCCAAAAATATTTTAATTCCTAATTCTGATGCTTTTTAGTATTAATGTTTATGATTTTTAAAATCTTTGAAATATTTTGGTTTTATGTTATATTTACCAAATATCCTGACCCTGAGAGGTCTTTTATAACAAAGTAAAGCAAGTAAAACTATCAAAATCTTTTTCCTCATCTGAAAGTCCATGGAATATTTCACAGTTGTAGCATCTAAAATAAATTTCCTCAATGGCTGTATAAAAAATATAAATCCCCATTCTGCACCCTAAATCCATCACCTCTCTTTCATGGAAAGCATCAGTCCTCTAGAATCACGGGTGGCAACTGTACTGATCATAGTCACTATAGTCTTCAAATCTCTTTGCCTTTTCCATATTGTGTTACTGTGCAAACTGTTCTCTTGGTACTGCTTTTCTTCATCAGTTTACAAAAGTTTTCAAAATTATTCATATTTATAACACTGACATCAGAATATATAAATCATTCTTCTGATTCTGTTTACTGCTCTCTGATAAATTCATTTAAGTCTTCCTATGTCTCTTTGAAATGATCTATATACTCACTCCTTACTGAATAATTCCATTCACACAATAAAACTTATTCAATCATTATTCAACTTATGGTCATCCCCTTAGCTCTCAGTTTTTGTTTTGTTTTGGCTACCACAAAAAGAGCACAAAAGACTTCTAAATATAGGACTGTGTGCATATACTTTGTACATATATGTACTTTCAACTTTCTTTGGTCACTTTTGGGTACTGGCCTAGTAGTGACATTGCTGCATGTACTGTTCAGTAACTTTTTGTGTATCTATAAACACACACACACACACACACACACACACAAATGGCATGGGCTTCTTCCCTTGAAAATTACCTGTATTCATTCTAGACTATTTAGCAATTGGGAAACTAATGGCTCTTATTCTTATTAATGTGAATCAGTTCCTTATATATAATATCATATCTATATAACTATTCAGAGAAACTTGTCAGATTATTTACTCAATTGTTTTCCTACCTTACAAAAATTGTACTGAAAAAATGGATAAAAAAAGAAATGAAGACTTTAGATCAACATTTCACAGCTTATACAAAGGTAAGCTCCAAATGGGTATGTAAAGGTAACATCATGAATTAGCAAAAAAGAGAAAACATTAACCACAAAATATATAGATAGAAAAAAAGTTCATGACCAAACAAAGGATAGAGAGAATAACAGAAAGCAAAATGGATCATTTTGATTACATAAAAATTAAATGTTTTGGTATGAGAT
Source organism: Monodelphis domestica (assembly GCF_027887165.1). NCBI lineage: Eukaryota > Metazoa > Chordata > Mammalia > Didelphimorphia > Didelphidae > Monodelphis > Monodelphis domestica. Next base: position 433,048,923 of record NC_077229.1, on the reverse strand, counting down.
TAAATGAAGCCAAGATTAAAAAGGAAACCACGTTTACTTTTAAAGGCAATTAACATCTATAGATTGGAGGAGCAGCAGGTATTATAATTTCAGAATGGATACTGTATTTGTTTTGTTTTATTTAAAAATATTGATATACATGAGAAAATATATTGAAAAATTTGGTCTAGCCTATAAACTATAAATTGAAATTGTCAGTTACCTTATTTAAAATAGAAATTTAAAAAGTAAAAACTTCAGAAATGATGGAAAATGAAAATAATAACTATAATCAACTCAAGTTGATATGAACCCTAAATATTGCACAAAAATATATACTCCTTTAAAGAAAATCCATTTAGTTGCATTTTATCATTGCACTGGAACATGTTATCTTTTGTATTTATTAGTGAAATCATGATAATACCTCAACAAGAAGATCCACAACGTCTGTGGGCATTTTTTCAATAAGGATTTCAATGACTCGCAAGATCTCCCCTTTTGCTCGAGCAAGAGTTGTAGTGTGGATATTCTGTTGTGACTGGGTGTTCGCTGCAAGAGCAGTATGTCTGTGGACCTACAAAAAGGATTAGATATTATATTGAACACTCTATTAATATTTGGTCTTATGTTTCTATACAGTAGGCTTTTCTTATTGCATCTTTTGACAAAAAATCATCAAAGACATAATAACTAATACTATCTCATGTATAGTATAAGATATTCAAAGCATTTTACAAATCATGTATCATTTTCTTTTCATAATGACACTGGGAGGTAGATATTATTATTTTCATTTTACAAGTTAGATAATTGAGGGAGATAGAACATGAGGGATTTGCCCAGAGTCACATTTAAGAAATACTTACTAGATACTTTGGCCTTCCTGAGTCAGTAACTACTTTGTCACCTCTTTGAATGAGATGAGGAAATATTTTAAAAATCAACTAATAAAAAATCACTAATTTCTAGATTGTACATCAGACCACAGAGCAATGATTTAGTAAGTAAGCTAAGCACGGGTATTCTGAATTGACTAATCAGCCATGGGCACATGGTGTATTTTCTTTATTCCTTGATTTTCTAATAATCCTTAATAAACCTCATGAAATATAATATTTCTATTACTAGAGGCTAAATTTAATTTTTACAATAGGGCTTAGTACAAAACCAAGCACACAAAAGACATTCAAAGCATATTGGTCAGATTGTCAGACAATACAGAAAACCTTCATTTATAGGTCTGTGTATATTTCACAAGAGAATGAATTGCTAAAAACCTTTTAATGAACTTCTGAAATTATGAAATGTCACACACATATTAAATTAATGTACATTATACATGCAATATACATATAGAGATATGGAAGAATATACTAATACCATTCACAAGAGAATGCAATCTGTATTGGGATTTTAGTCAGAGGTGAGGTTTTTTTTTTTTTAAGGATATGCCAAATTTAATATGAATTACAAGAAGGCATCAGCATTTACATGTATTTATTATGGTTAAATATACAATAGAATTTAGGGAGGATTAATTAGAAGACATTATTTAAGTGAAAACATCAACTCATTTTTGTGTAATACTTTAAGATTTACAAAGTATTCTATCAACAACAACCCTCACAGGCTACAGAGTATTAGCATTGTAGTCCAAGTGCTAATACTCCCTTATTACAGATGAGGAAAGTGAAGGCGGTAGACATTAAATGACTTGTTCACAGTTTTGTTGTTATTTTTCGGTTGTGTCCAACTCTTTGTGACTCCATTTGGGTTCTCTTGGCAAAGATACTGGAATAGTTTGCTATATTCTTCTTTAGTCCATATTATAGATGAGGAAATATAGGCAATCAGGGTTAATTGAGTTGCCCAAATTCATATAGCTGGTAAGTGTTTGTGGTCACATTAGAACTCAAGAAGAAAGAGTCTTCTTGATTCTAGGCACTCTATCCATTGTGTCATCCAATTCTTAAGCTACACAAAAGCAAAGGCAGGATTAAAATTCTATTCTACTGAATTCAAATCCAGTGATTTTTCTACTTTATCCTACAATGACTTAAAAAAATTTTTTTTAAATGTTGAAAAGTAAGCTAAAAACAATCACATAATTATAGTACTTGGGATACCAAGGCAAAAAAGCTTATATAAATTATAATTGGAAGCTATAACTGGGAGGTCAAAGATTGGGCAAGGAGAAACATGTACAAAAGTACACAGCAACTTTTTGTTCTAGCAAAACACTTGAAACAAAGTGAGTGACTATCAAATGAGGGATGGCTAAACAGGAATGTGAATGTGATGAAATATTGTGCCATGAGGAAAGATGGCATTTGGAGAAACCTAGCAAGACCTGTATGAACTAATACAGATTGAGTGGAAAAGGAAGGAAAACAACTTGGGAAGAACTCAAATCAATACAATGACCAATCATGATTTCAAAACCCTGAAATCCCTCCTCTCCTGACAGAAAGGTGATGGGGCAGAGATAAAGAATGAGACATAACACCTTCAGACAAAGCCAATGCGTTCATTTGCTTGCTTGATTATATTTATTTGTTACAAGGGAGAAGCTTCCAAGGAGATGGGAATGAAAGGATGATGAGTAGTGATAGTAATTTTTTAAAAAAGGAAAGAAAGAAGAAAAAAAGAAATTAATAAAATATTGTTTAGAAGAAAGCAAAGGGAAGAAGGATGATGAGTAGTGATAGTAATTTTTTAAAAAAGGAAAGAAAGAAGAAAAAAAGAAATCAAAAAAATATTTTTTAGAAGAAAGCAAAGGGAAGTTTAGATAATTATACCAACTGTGAGTAAAGTTTTGATACTAATATGTTAAATTTAATATACAGTTTAAAACTGTACATAACAAATTCAGTTTTCTATACAATCCTCTTCTTGGTAATCTGAAATGTTTGTGTCACCTTGTTTCTTTAGTTCATGATATTTTTCCAAAGAGAAATAATTGGAAAAGGAGCAAAGTGAGAGGAGCATATTTAAAGCAGGGAAAGATAGATTTATCTTAACTGTTACATTTTATGTAGTGTAATCACCACCACAACTTTCTTTTCATCCCTGATTGTATGAATTTACTTTATTTCTCCAGGAAGTGGCCAATACTAGTGCTCAAGGCAACCTAAGGACAAGAAGAAAATGCAATAATGGGAGGAAATTAGTGTATAGAAATACAAAGAGCAGGAACGAGTTGTTGGAAAAAAGAAAACAATGGCTATGGAAGAAAGATAGGGACATGACTGGGGGAAGGCTGGAATAAAAAAGAAAAGACAGAAAGAGTTATATTAATTGTGCTCAGCAAAAGACACTTGAGCTGAAGAATGCGGTAATTTGCAGAGGGTGGGGAGAAATCTGTCAAAATCAGAGATTACTGCATCACTAAAGAAAACTCCTACTTTGAAATTCTGCATGTTACATATAAAGTTTTACTTGCATATTGGATCCACCTCTTTGATGCCTTTTCCTATATGGAAACAGCAAAAACAATGGAAGCAAAATAAAAAGGTAAATCAGAGGGAGAGAAATGCCACTGCATTTTCTCTGGGATTCAGGAAGACCTTTAGGTTCAACATCTTCAGTATTCTGCCAAAGTTGCATACACTTGTGCCTTTTTTCTAAGTTACTTCTTCAAAAAATCAGGGAAGAACCTCTAGGTAAACTTGGATCACAATCAGCCAGAGTTTACTTTGGAGGGGGGGAAGGGTCACTTGGAAAATAAATGGAGATACAATATAGTGGAAAGTTTAGTGAAACTGCAAAAGGAGACCTGGGCTTGGGATATAGTCAAGTAGGGATTTGTGAACCACAAAGTCTCTGAGCCTCAGTTTCTTTTTTTGGAAAAGAGTTATAACAGGATAAGAGACAATGTATGCATTACTTTCTGTCTCCAGCACTTACATAGCAGACACTTAAATGCTTGTTGATTTGACTTTACACATTACCTAACTCATAGTGTGGTTGTGAAGAAAATACTTTGTGAACTTTAAGGCACTATTAAAATGTAGAAATAATATTAGAAATGTTAAAAACAAAGTTGATGGGGAAAATATTTATCTGTTGGTTATATTTACATGTAACATCATCATTCTGTTGGCCTAGATTTAAATGACTGAGTCTAATTTAATTTTCACCTAAATGGGCCTCCATTTTTTCAACTATAAAATGAAAAGATTGGACTAGCCAGCCTTTAGAGTACCTTTGAAGCTCTAAGAGGGCAATTAGATGACATAGTGGATAGAACGCTGGGTCTGGAGTCAGGGATATTCATCTTCTTGAGTTCAAATCTGGCCTCTGATACTTTCTAACTCAATCTACAAACTGTGTGATCCTGGGCAAGTTACATTGCCTTGATTAAGTCAATTCTTTATCTCTAAAAGGAGTTGGAAAAGGAAATGGCAAACCAATTTTGACCAATGTGGTCAAGAAAACCCCAAATGGAATCATAAAGAGTCAGACACAACTGAACAACAAATATCCTGTGATATTCATGGATATACATAAATTACATAAGCTGAAAGACTATGTAGAGTGATGATCAGGAAGTCAACCTCAAAACAAGAAGACCTCAGTTGAAGTCTATCTCTGATACATTCTAGCTTTTGATTGAGAAATCACTGAACTTTTCTGTTGAGTATTGAATTGCTTCTCTAAGCTACCGAGAAGGTATTGACATAAACTGGTAGAGGGAACTTCCTTCTCTGAAAGTTCTCCTATACCAATGAAATGACAAGTTCCTGTCCTGTGTTGTTTTTCCCATCAGATTGTGAATTTCTTGAGGGCAGGGACTATCTCTTGCCACTTCTGTATCCTCAACTTAGCCCAATTCTGGCACATTTACTGTTACTTAGTCATTTTTGCCTTTACAGCTAGTGTCTGTGGCCATATTTGAACTCGGGAAGACAACTCACTGCATCACCTAGCTGCACTTAGATGGTGCTTAATAAATGTTTATTGACTGATTATTGATTGACTGTTCCTAACCCAGTGAGTTACTTAGTAAATATTTAGGTTTATTCACTTATTTGTTCATTCAAAAATGGGTTTTCAAATAGAGATAGCCCTAGGGATAGGCCAAGTCTAAGATTCTATGAATTCACAAACTGATATTCTTGAGGGTTTTACTTGGTACAGTGGTTCCCCTCTTATCTGAGGTTTCATTTTCTTCAGTGACCTGTGGTCATTCCAGGGAAAAGTGGGAAGCAAGAAAGAGGCTTTCACCAGATAATGGAGAGGGTCAAAGAGACATTCAAAAGGGTTCAAAGGGTTCAAAGACACGTTAAGACCAGGAACCAAGGTCTACCTGAAGCAGAGATCTCCCCACTATTATGCTTTTACTTGGAGGTTGTTTTTTTTTAAATGGTGTTTCTGTGTGTGTGTGTGGGGGGGCGATCACAGACCATGGAGTGCTAAAAATGAGGGGCAGGAAAGAGGAGAGAGAGCACAGTTCTATACAGTAAAGTTAAAATAGGTGGTAAAAGTTAAAGTGAAAACTGTCTGTGGTTTCAGGCATCTTCTGGGGGTCTTAGGAGGTGTCCTCTATGAATATGGGGCCCTACTGTACTTACAAATCTATTACTACTGTATGAAAAACAACTCAAAGTACATGTTTGACCAATACTAAGTCAGTAATATAATCTTAGCATATGAAGAACAGTACACTACTTATAATGAGATGAAATCAAACCATTTTAAGTATTCTGAAGTTTGCCTTTGCTTCCCTTCATCTCACTCCGCAAGGAATCTATCAGATCTTTGCTGTAAAGATATTACTGTTCTTTCCTTGAATTTTAAAAAGGTCAAAGTTCAAATAGTCAAAGTTGAGATTAGCTGAGAGTCAAATCTTTAGTTTTGACCTATAGTAAAGAAAAAACATTTAGCAATTTCAATTATATTTGTATTTATACAACTATTGCCACAACAAACTAGATGATTTTTAAATAGGCAATTCCATCTTGATTATAGGCAAGTACTTGGAAAATAAGTTGTTTGTGTCCTAGTTTAACATAATTACTGAGCACATAACTATTAAATACAAGGTTATACTAGGTTCTAGAGGGGGGGACAAAGATGAATAATATGCAATATGTTTTCACAAGGAAATTATAATGTAGATTATTTGAATTTAAAGTCTTGAGGTCCATGCTAGGACATCAGAATCAATAAGATTTTTTTTTAAAACCCACTAGCTTTGAAAAGAAAAATGTACACAGAAGTGTAATAAATTCATCAGCTAATTTTTTTCTGTTGTAGATATTAATCTGCAGTTGGCCTTTAGCATAAAAGAGATATTCATTCACTCATTAATTTCACTACTTTAGCACTGAACAGTTATTGTTCTCTAAGGTTTAAATTTCAACATTTAAGGACTGAATGTGAAAATGAAAGTATTCCTTTGGAGAGAGAGACTCGAGGATTGCTCAGAAGCTCCTCTTACCTCCTTGGCAATAGTTGTGATGAAGGCGGGTGGTCTGGCAGTGGCAATGAGTGAGAGGGCATGTCTTGCAGAGCGGGCGGAGTCAGCTGCAGGGCTCAGGGGCAGCCCCATTGTGATGCTAAACGAGGATCAGACAAAAGGGAAAAAAAGAAAAGCATTAGAAATATAGACTGAAAAGATTAGACACAGCTTATAATGTCAGTTCAAGGTCAATGGGAGCACTCAAACAGTTAGAATATAATAGACTGCCAACAATGAGCAGTGATTAGGAGTCAGGGTGTTCTAGCATCAAATACAAAATCGAATAATTAACCGTGAAGATTGAAAACAGTGTGTGCATCTGTCCAAACTGTTAAAAAAGCCTTGTTAACAAATTATCAAGCCCCAGTACTGAATAAATATCACAAAGCCCAGAATAAGACAAGAAAGAAGGTCATGTAAAGTTTTTTTCTCTCATATTTTCCTTTGTAAAGTTAAAAGGAATATGCATTCAAAAGTCAAGATTTGAGACATTAAAACCAAAGTTTAAACAGCATCAATACCCAGAAAAATACCAGCAAAGAAATAAACGGGACAAAATTTTTTCTGTCCTTTGTGATCCTATGAAATGTTCTAAGTAAGACTGGCTTACCTAGACACAATAATAATAAGCAATCTGAATTTTTTGTTCTTTTTCAAAATGCATGAAGTATATTGTAACAATATATAAGGCATGCGAATTGATACTGACATTCTAAAGAACAGAAAGGATCAGGCATAAGATACTTCAGTCATGGAAAAATAAAAGCATTATTAGCTGGTGAAATAATGATGTGTTATGTTTTGCTGCATCCCAAACCCTCTCACTCCCCATCAATTCTACTAAAATCTAAGTTAACCTCTCTCTCTCTCTGAATCCTTCCTGATCACAGCAATAAAATTCAAACAGGATGGCTTTGATTAAAGTGTAAAGCCATAAATGCACATTAATTCGGTGAGGAATATTATTACATAATGAGATAGGATTTTATTTTGTAGCCTATAATATAAATTCATATTTAAAAATCATTAGAGATTAATAAAATACCAAAGAATTTTCAATTAGGTGTGGATAAATGTCTAACACAATTAATGCTCATTTAAAAATCTCAGAGTATAAGAATCTAATTCTCCCAAATTTATCTAAAGTTCAACATTTTAAGCCTTGGTTGGAACATAGATAGATATTTATAAAGGTGTTCTTAAAAAAATACAAACTTCTCATAATTTTATAATCTCTTTTGAAAGTATACTTCTAAAATATACATGAAACCACATATATTAATACGCCTACAAGATGTGCTCAACTTAATTAGTCTTCCAAATGAATTAATATGTTTATATGTGACAATTAACATTTTACTCTTCAAACATTTAATATTGAATATCATCATTAAAGGCATAAGAGGAATAAAATGAAAATTGTAGCAAGAGGGAGACAAGTGAAAATGGGAAATGGAATAGTGAAATAAGGTCTTTTTAGTCTGTTTGACTGACTGACAAACATTGGCTTATCCCCAAAAAATTTTCAAAGAAAAAATATTAAGTGATTCTCTGAGCAGTTTCTGCATGCTCAACCTTAAAAGATTTTCCTAAAATTAGTTCAGATCTTTGGATAGCATTCCTGGGCTTCACCAATTTTAACTCCAATTCAATTCATTAAGTATCTACTGAGTGACTAATATGGAACTAGCATTGTGCTTTGAGTGTTTTATTTGAATTAGTTTAGTTTTTACTAAATCATATCCAAGTGCAAATGTAAATTTTCAAAAATTTACATACCAAAAATAATAAAATAAGCTGTGCTAATATTTCTATCCATGAATGTGGATAAACAGGCCGTGACAATATAAAGACAAAAGAATAATTTAGTATTTGGAATTTATATAATACATACAGATATACTTCAAATCATAAATTTTCCTGCATCATGTTTCATTTGGCACATTATGTCTAATCCAAAACTTTGAAAGCATTCTGTATTCAATGAACACTTATTTTAGAATATTCAAAACTTGTTAGATTCAGACTTAAGTGTTTCATGCAGAATTAGTGTCTAATGGAGGATCTACCTAACATGCCTGAGGCATTTTTCTTGGTCTTTTCATATGTGGTGAACACCAGGCACTTTTCTTGGTATCCTCAACATGGCTTTGTACCTCTTTTTATGGTCATTGCTATTTTGCAACTAATGCAAGCTATGGTACGTCTTATAAGCAAGTCATAATTGGAAATATGATGCAGCCTACATTATACCCATCATGTATCTTTCTATTCCCCTTTCAATAATCTGTAATTCTGAGATTATGGTGTTTCAATAATTTAAAGCCAGGCAGCATTATTCAGAAAAATTCATTTGTGCTAAAAAGACTTTTGTAATATAGGGGTCAGCTTTAGAGCTTTAAAAGCACAAAAGAATTTCCAAAATTTAATATAGCCAAAACTTCTCTTATTTAACTCTAGGTTCAGTTCACTTTCCATTTGTGGCGCCTAAGATTTAAGATTATGATTTAATGAATTTCTAAATGTGTAAAACATAGCTACCACCTAAAGACATAAAAGACAAAAGTAGTTCTTGCTCCAAAGGACCGTACATTTTCCACTGAAGAAGAGGTTCTTAACTTGAGGTTCAAGGACTCCCCCCTCCCCCATCATTTTAACAAGGAATCCATAGATGGACTCAAGATATCTATGTTCCTGGATGAGGGGAAAAAAAACCACATCTTTATTTTTCCTCATTTCTAACTTAAATGAGCATTTCCATCAATCATGAATGTAGGAAATAAAGCACAATAGTATCAGTAGTGCCTGTAACTGTTACAAAGAGAAATCAGATATTCTCACATGATAGTACAGTCAAAAGTCAACTAGATGGTCATGAGAAATGGCAAATAATCTGATCACAAAAAACCTGGAAATACTTAAATGAAGAGATACAAAGTGAAGTAAGCAGAAGAATGTTGTAATGAGCAGGAAGATGTTGTACAGAGTAACAATAATATAAAATGATCAACTGTGAATGACTTTACTTCAACAAAGCAAGGATCCAAGAAAACTCCAAAAGACACATGACAATAAATGGATATCTACCCCCTAGAAGGAACAGAGGGCATCTGAATGCAAATTGAGGCATATCATTCTTTACTCTATTTCTATCATGAGTTTTTCTCTAGCATGAGCAGTATGTGTCTTCTTTCACAACGTGATAAACATGGAAATATGTATGACATATCATATTATCTGCCTTTTAGGGGAAGGGAGGAGGAGATGGAGGAAGAGAGGGAGAGAGAGAGAGAAGAGGGATTGCAAAGTAAAAGGAAATGATTTTTTAAAAATTATATTGACATGAAATATGGAAAAAATTATTACAATAAAAAAATCAACTGGATATCCAACCTGATATGTGTGGTAAGCACCTTAAAAAATCTTTAAAATTATTTTTTAAAATTAACTTTAATCTGCCTACATTTCAAATTCAATGAACACTTATTTTAAAATCTTCAAAGCTTGTCTAATTCATAATTAACTCATTAAAGATAACTATTTTATTATGTAATGCATTCAAGCACATCCATGACATCATAAGTTTATTTTAAAATATTTTGATAACTACATTTAGACAGAATTGGTTTCTTTTGGAATTTATTTTATATATTTATAAAAATGGGGTCATCACTTTTATCAGATAGTCACTGGGGGTCTATGATACAAGAAAAGGCTAAGAATACTTACACTGGAGGAATATTATATGTACACAAGGGAGTAAACATAAAGTATCTTCTGAAGGTATCTTCAAAAGGAAGTGAGTGATAATAATTGGGAGGACCAAGAAAGTTTTCATGTAAGATGTAGCACCTGCAATTCTCTTTGAAAGAAGGATTCTGTGAGGTATAGATGGACATTCCTCATTATAGGTGGGAATCTATCCATACTAAGTCAATGAGGGACATGAAATATGTTTGGAGAACATCTAGCAAGACAAAGTGAATGGAATGGACACTGCATTGACTTGGATTAATGTGAAATAAAACTTGAAAGTGGAAGACAGAGAGTGAGGGGTTTTCACTATTAGATTGAGAATGCTCTATTTTGTATTACAAGTAAGAGGGAGCTACAGAGGGCTTCTTAGTCAAGACAGCAGTAGTAACACAATCAGATCTGTTTTAAAGTTATCAATTTGGCATTAGGTATGTGGAGGATGGTCTGGAAAAGGTAATGAATTTAAGATAAGGAGACTAATTAGGAGGTCTAGACTAATGAGAATAGTCTAGGTGGGAGGTAATGAGAACTCAGACTAGAGTAGAATGGAGAGATGAGGTGGATGCAAAAGACATTGTGGACAAAATTTAGTAACTGGTAAGATATGGGAGAATAAGAATATAAGAAATAAGGTAGTTTGGAGGAGAGATAAATTTAGGGGGAAAAATAATGAATTCTATTTTACATATGTTGAATTTGAAATTTCAAAGTAGATTCAAACAGAGATAACCCAAAGGGAGTTGGTAATAAGAAAGGGGCAATAAGAAGAGAGAATGGACTAGATATACAGATTTTTACAGTCATCTACATAAAGATGACCTTGAACCCTTGGGAATTAAGATAATTAAGATAAAGAGAAGAGGACCCAGGCAAAGAGATTTAGCAGTTGCTCACCTTTAGTGATGGGGTAGAAGAAAAAATATCTAGGAAAAGCAATTGAGTGGTCAGACAGATAAATGTATTGATTGAATAGTTTAATAAATGGTTTGTTCAAATGCAAACCCCAACATAGACATGATGTATTCTTCATCTGTTTGGTTGCTGAACTACAATGAACTACAATCACAATATTGTGACTAGATATAGGTTTTCTTGAGGAGGCCTCATTTTTATGTTACACCAAAATATACCAAACACCCAGTTAAGTAATTAGATTTTCCCTACTTTTCCCTATTTTCATCCGTAACATGATTTTTTTTTTCTTCAGCCACCCAGGTTCTAAATCTCATAGTGATTTCTCAGAGTTAGAGTTAATAAATACTTACCAAGTCCCTATATGCCAGGCACTATGCTCAATGATGGAAATACAAAGAAAGGCACAAATAACATACAAGAAGCTCATAATCACCTATATTCAGTCACCAAACACTATCAGTTCTTTCTTTGAAATAACTCTAAATGTCCAAATGATCATTTTAATCACTAATATACCCTTGGATTAAGTAAAATCCTACTAATCAGTCTCTTTACCCTACTCTCTCTACCTTCAAAACTATCTTTCATATTGCCAACTAGAATAACTTACCTAAAACATCCATTTTTTTAATGCTACATACTCCTTTGCTGAAGAGTCTCTAATGAGGTCAAAATTAACCATCCCAAACTTATCAGAATAATGCATTATCCTCCTCAAATTAATCCACCATATCTACCTGACTTTGTTTTCAAATACTTCCCTATATAAACCCACATTCCATGATGATTTATAGGATTATAGATTTAGAGTTATAAGGGCCCTCAGAAAGGCAGAGCCAAGATTGTGGATGGAATAGGAAGAATAAGCTTCCTTACCACACTTCCTCCAGAAATATCTAGAAAATATACCAGACTGAATTTTGATCAGAAAATTAAAAAAAGAAGTCACAATGAATCATTTTGTTTCAACTCAGGATGACTCAAGAGAGACAGGGAGAGAAGTCTCTGGCCATTGAACATGGGACCTAGCCAGAAGCATGCTGTGTAAAGCATTCCAATGGCTAGATAATGAAAAAGGGCTGGGACTGGGTACTAAGGCAGGAAGAGATCCCAGAGATTTCAAGGTATTCCTAAACTAGCACAAGCTGCAGGAATGGTTGCCATCTGGAAGCTCTGTTGCCACTACACAGTTCTGGGTCTCATCCAGGGATCTTTACCTAGGGGTATCAGAGGAGTGGGCCCTAGCTGGATATTGAGAAACAATTTCAGAAATAAACAGTAATTTGTGTGGCTCTGATCACTGAAAGAGAGACCTTAGAGGTCATATAGATGAAATAATCATTTTTTTGCATGGAGAAACTGAGGCCCAGAGCAATAATTCAAGTCTGGCAGAGATAGGATTTGAACCCAGGACAGTTCTGTCTAGCTAATTCAGATTATGAATGACACTATGGAATGCTAACCAATCACATACCCCTCAAGTAGCCGGCATCTACCATTATAATAATTTATTCTTTGCTCTAATCTCAAACTAAATAGAATACATAAAATCTCACATCTCCTTGCTAAACTAAAGTCTATCTATCTAGGAGGCAGCACTGTATAGTGGAGAGATCACTATACTTGGAATCACTGAATTCAAATATAGTTTGGACATCAAAATATCTTGAATCTGTTTCTCATCTGAAAAATAAAGGACTTGGGGGAGGGGCAGCTGGGTAACTCAGTGGATTGAGAGCCAGGCCTAGAGACAGGAGGTCCTACGTTCAAATCTGGTCTCAGACACTTCCCAACTGTGTGACCCTGGGCAAGTCACTTGACCCCCATTGCCTAAACCTTATCATCCTTCCACTTTGGAACCAATACATATTATTGATTCTAAGGTGAAAGGTAAGTTAAAAAAAAAAAAGGACTTAGACTCATTTATCTCTAAAAAAATCACCCTCCTCTACATCTATGATTCTGCAAGTCTATGCTCTTTTGGGGTCCTGATAACAATCAATTTCTCCAAAAAACCTTCTTTACTCAATTTCTACATTGATCCCTAGATCTTCAAATTCTAAAATACCATTCAAGTGGGCACTTATTTATATGTTACTTTCTGGTGTTCCTTCATTCTCTATAATAAATGTTGTATCTTAGTACATCTTGGTACTCTTCAGGGGCATCTGGCACAATGCTTTGAATAAAGTAGCTACTCCATATATATATTTGTATATATATGTAGAATTTGTAACCAGTGAAACATTCATTGGGAGGGAAAATTGCTTAAACTAGTTACCTGAATGAATTAAACAATTTATGAGCAAGATGACAAAACTAGTAATTTAGAATGTGGTTATGGTAGAACTAATAATAACAGTGGCTAGCGTTTTCATAACACTTGGTATATTATACATAACAACATCTAAAATATATTTATATTAACAAAGCCCTTTTAATGAGTTATCTGATTTGATCCTTAAACACTGTGAAGCAGGTACTATTATTTATCCTGTTTTGGAGATGAGGAAACTGAAGTTAAGTGACTTTTTGAGGATCACACACCAACTATTTGTGTGAGGCAGGATTTGAATTCACTTCTTCCTGACTAAGTCTAGTGATCTCTCTACTATACCATGCCATTTTCCTACATGGATTATTCAATTGGTAAATGTGCAAATTACACAAAACTGGAAGAAATAACATCTAATAAGATGAATTTCAACAGGGTTAAACAAAGAGTCTTGCTCTGGATACAAAAAATATCAACTTTATAAATACAGTATAAGGAAGGCAAGGTTAAATAGAAGTTCTGACCAAAAAAAAAAAATCAAGGCATTAATGAATTGTAAGATTAATATGAGAAGTGAACAAATGAACTCTGTTTTTGAGTTGTATTAATATAGCTTCCAAGAACAAGGAGGTAAGAGTCCATTATATTCTGATCTTCCCAGATTTTATCTATAGCATTGTGTTCAGTTCTAAGTATTACAGTTTATAAAAGGCACTGATTATGTAGAAAGGGTCCAGAGGAAAACCACCAGGATGGTAAAGAGCCTTGAGCCCATGTCACATGAGAACTCATTAAAGAAAGTATGTAAGCTTTACCTAGAGGGAAAGGGGAAAGAAGACTCCAATAACCTCAGGGACCATAAAAGTTGTTTTGAAGTATTTAAAGGAAAGTCACATAGAAGAGGGATTAGATTTGATCTGTTTGGTTCAGAGTGCAGAACCAAGAGTAATGGATGAAGTTACAAAGAGGTCAATAAAGGATTAAGGTCTGGAAAAATTTCCTAACAATTACAGTTGCTCCAAAGTGGACTGGGCTACCTCGGGATGGTATGGATTCTCCTTCATTGAAAATTTCCAAAGAGAGGCTAGACAACTATTTGTAAGATAAATTGCAGTAAGAATTCTTTTCATGTAGGGATTTACCTAGAAAGACACTGAAGTCCCTCCCAATTCTCAAAAATCTATGATTCTGTTAAGTGTTTCTATGTTTTTCTGAATTCTTCACATTAGTTCTTTCTTATAGTGAAGCAATATTCCATTACATCCATATACTATAATTTGCTTACTATTCTTCGATTAATGGAATTTTATTTTTTTCCAATCATTTGCTATCTCAAAAAAAATGCTGCTTTAAATACTTTCATGTTTGTGAGATCTTTTTTTCAAAACTCTCTGGGGTATATGTCTAGCAAGACAATTCCATAGTCAAAAGATAGAGACATTCTAGGTCCCTTTATTTCAAAGTATAATTCCAAATTACCTTTAAGGATTGTTGAACATTAAATTATCCTTCTACAGACAATGAATACATGCATACACATACTCCACCCCTCCATTTTAAAAATGAAGAAACTAAATGAAACTTACATAGATTAGCTTATTTTTTTAAGCTAATGAGTTGCAGAACAAAGATGAATTTTAATGTCACTTCGGTGATCTTTTTAATATAGAATTTTGCCCTTCACTTGATAACATGACTATTCTACTGCTGATATTAAGGTTTTATCATCACTTTCTTGGGCAGCACTTAAACTCAGGATTATCCTTCTACAGCAGTATAAAATTCTTTAAAACCTAGATTTAAATATAAAGCTCCTTCATAGAATGATTGTATATAGGGGATTGCTCTGTTAGTCTTCAGGGAATCAAAGGAGCTTTTAGGCTGCATGTTTTAATATCTAGAAAGTAATCAAAAAGTTCTACATATAACATTCACATTACCATCCATGGTAGGAGCCAAGGACTAGATTTGGAGTTAGTGGACCTGGGTTCAAATCCCAATTGTCTCTGGTTGAATTTGGACAAGTTACTGAACCTTTCAAACCCTTAAGTTTTTCACTTTTAAAAAAGGTTGATCTCTGCAGTCCTATTTGGCTTTAAATCCCTCAAGCCTAAGACCAAAATCTTTTAAATGATAGGATTCAAAGGGTTAAGTAGACAAAGGCACTTTCAAACTACTTGATTTTTTTATGTCAGAACAAAGCTTAGTCATGAATAAGCTATCAGGCTATATGTTGTTTATAAAACAATATAAAGCATGCAAAAGAATAAATTAGATTTGTTCTTATCAAATTGAATGTGAACATATGTTGAATGGGCAAGAAGGAAAAGAAACTTTTCATAAATTAATCATCTACAGAGGGGTAGTTGTGATTTTTCTAGGATTTGCTTCTCTTTCATATGAAAAGACTTACAAAACCAGACCGGATCCAATTTTACAGTCAAATTGAAAAACATAACGATAATAAATACAATATACATTACAAATAAGAAATGCGTATAAAAAACATTCAAAGCTAAATTCACAATATGATTGTTAATTCTATTTTATCTCTTTATCCATCTGTTTGCAAGTAATTTAAATATTACATTTAAGAACATTTCAGTTTAAATGTCATTATCTGAAACTGTCAGGCTTCATCATCTGTCAAAATGAAATCTGAAATAAAAGAATAAATACATATGTACTACAGTAGGCATGCACACAGATGAGCATACATCCTAGAACTTTCCCCAAAGAAATAAAAACAACATAACTGAACAACAAAAACAGCATATTGTAGGCCAAGAAGGATCTAATGACATCCAACAATTATTAGAAATACATAGTCAATCAAATAGGATAAGTATTTCTTGCCCCTGCCCAAGATTTTCATCAATTTTCCTTAGTGACTACAATTTCATTTTTTCATATTTTATCAAAATGAATTACCCAATCAAGAAATAAAGATTTTAAAACAGGCAATACGTGCAGTTATTTTGCTCACTTTTCAGAGCAGGGCCTATTTTGTCATCTGAAAATGACAAAATCTCAGTTTTTAACCAAAAAATGTATCATGTCAACAGCATGATTCAATAGACAGAAAGCTAGTCTTGAAACCAGGAACACTGAGGATTCAAACTCTGTCTCTGAAACAACTAGCTATGTGACCCTAGGCAACTCACTAAACTTCATAGTGACAAAGACAACTTTTTACACATAACAGAGAAGATGCTGAACTGCATTGTTAGGCAAGTTTCTAACCTCACAGTTCCTCATACTAATGAAATAAAAGTTCTAGATACCCCTGACTGTCCCCATAATAAGGAAAACCAAAGCCTAAAATTAATCAACCTTCCAAAATTCTATTCATTTAAAAAAAAATTATTTAGCCCTGAGTGCAAGACACTATGGAAAGTTTTGTTGGGGATACTTGGTGCTCTGAAAATGTTACTTAATCGCTTAATAATTAATACTACTCCTAGGATACAGTTTATATTTAAATGAGGATTTAATAAAAGCTTGGCTTTTTCTTTTTTGCTAACCCAAGAAATTATAGCTACAAAAACCCAACCCTTTTAATGACAATAATCTCAATCTTCTACTAAATCCAACACTGATGCCTTACTGTAGAGCAGAAGTGTCAGGTTCTCCATTTTTCTTGCCAGAGAAGTATAAAAGCAGGAAGCTCATACCACACTGGAATGGCTTTTCATATGGGTACAATGCTGGATTGCAATATAATTGAACTGAGGACTAGATTCCCCAGATTTGGAGAATCTCATTCATCTGGTTGGCCACAGGGCAATTCATTTTTCAGTCAAAGCAATTCTCAGAAAACAAAGTGTATGTGTATTTAGAAAATCTTGAACTCTTGGACTCCATCTCCCAGAATTCTTTTCTTGTTCCAACAATCCATTTCCCTTCCTTCACGTTAGATATATTACATTATTGTTTGTAAGGTGTGTGTAACTCCTCCCTATCTCTTTTTCCCATTTGCGAAAGCTGGGTAAGTTCTCTGTTTCTCTAGCCTTTTATTTTTATTTTTGCTTCAAGGTATTATTATTAAATCTTATTAAATGGAACACTTGGAGTATTTTGGATATTACTTTTCAATCTATATGTATAAGCTTTATCAGTGAATAGAGTAATCACACCAATGAAATTAGGAGTAGAAAATCATGGTGAGCAAAAACAGGTTACAATATATTACTAATGGTTTCTTTGGCACAAAAATGGTACAAGGGATCTTATCTAGAAAATATCTACTTGAAAAAGGATATGGGGCAAGGTGACAAAATGGAGGGGTAACAAATTAATAGTCCAAGTGGAACATTGTTATTCACAATTTTTTTTAAAATCCGAAGGAAGATTCCCAGCTCCTCTTTTGGAGAGGATCAATGGGAAGACAAGGCCCCAAAAGTTACATAGATTAAGAAAGAATGGATTAGTTGTGATTTGTATTAATGGTAGAAGTTCCATCATTGAGACCAAGAATCTAGTGAAATATTTCATTTATAGTAAATCTCAAACCACAAATTATTATTCACTCATTTTCATTTTCCTTTATCTTATGATCTTGGTAAAAAAAAAGGACTAATATAATATAGAAAGAAAAGAGGAAGATTGTACATAATTGTAAACTTGTTATGTGGATTTCTTAAAAGTATATGTCATACATTACAAGGAAATCACAAACATTGAATGTTGCTTATGTCCCTTTCTGCATTGTTTTATTATTTTGAAGTTTTATTGGAGCTCTTTTGTTTTATTTCTTATATCTCTATCATTATTTTCTAAATCCGTTTCACTTTCCTCAACTACACAAGTGGAACCTTCCTTTTTCAAGAAATAAATAAAGTTAAGCAAAAAAAATGAACGTATTGGTCACATCTGAAAATATATACCTGAAAATATACATTTTATCATGCCTGAGTTGGGAGGTGGGCACCATGTTTTAAAGTTTTGATTTGTAGGTACTTTTATCAGAGTTCTTAAAGTCTTTCAAAACTGTTATTTTTTCAGTATTGTCAGAATTGTATAAATAGTTCTTTCAGTTTCGTGCATTGCATCAATTCATGTTTTTCACATTTCTCTCAATTCATATTTATCATTTCTTATAGTCCAATAATATTCCATTACATTGATATACCACTTTTTTTCACCCATTCCCTCATTGATCGGTACTCATTTGTTTTGCAGTTATTTGCTACATGAAAAAATACAGCTATAAATATTTGTATGGCTATGGGTCTTTTCCTTCTGTCTTAGAACTCCTTACTTTATCTTTTTTTTGCCTAGTAGTGGTGATCACTGAATCAAAAGGTATGTAAAATTTGCTGATGTGGGGGATGAGCTCTGAATTGCTTTCCAAAATCATTAGAGGATGTTTTCGTGCATGTTTTCTCAAAGAACTTCCAACACCTTTTTTCTTTTGCCATCTTTAGCAATCTGATATGCATTAGATGGAACTTCAGTTGTCATAAATTTTCATTATTTCTATTATTAGAGATTTGGAACATTTTCTCAAATGTGTAATAATAACTTTATATGTTATACAATTATGCATAATTGTATAATAATATAAAACATTTTGATTTGATAACTGCCTTATTCATATTCCTGACTACTAAAAACAAGACTTCTTAGTTTTAAAAGCATTATACAAAATAAGCAGAAAGTTGGACATCTAAACACAAAAATCAAGAGAAAAATGAAAAGGTAAATAAGAGAAGGAAAAGAAAAAAAATTTTTAATTTTCCTCTTTAAGGTCTTAAATAGGATAAAATTGTTTACATTAATATGTGGAAATATGTTTTTGTAACTCTCAAAATTATATCTATTATATAGTAATTAGAAGAATCATTCACAGGAAAAGATTAGGGTAATAAGTGGTCTAAGATGAGAAGCAAAAAAAGAAAATGGGGGAGGGAATAGAAGATGGCATGAAGAGAAACTTGAAGGAATAAAACAAACAGGATAATGTATACCACACAAAGATGCTCATGGGAAGGGGAGGGGAAGAATACTATTATAAGAAAGAGAGGAAGAGAATGCTAATAGGTAATACTTAAACCTTACACTCAGTGGAATAAATTCGGAGAGGGAAGAGCATCTAGATCCATTGTGGTATTGAATTCTATCTTACCCTACAGGGAAAGTGTGAAGGGAAAAACTAGGAGGGGGTAGTGGGGCAGGGAGTACAAAAAGGGAGGAATGATGGGAAGAGAGGGGGGAAGGAAATTAAATAGACCCTAAAAAATAATAAGAAGGGACAAAAAGGGAGGGGGAAGAAAGGGAAGTAAAATGAGAATGGGGATTAGGGGGACTGACTAAAAGCAAACCACTGGTTTAAAAGGAAATAGCAAAAGAAGAAAAGGCAGAACTAGGAGAGGATATCAAAATGTCAGGCAAAAGCAGAGGTGGTAATCATAACTCTGAATGTGAATAGGTTGAACTCACCCATAAAATGAAAGCAAATAGCAGAGCGGATTAGAAAACAAAATCCTACCATATGTTGTCTAAAAGAAACACACACGAAGGAGGTAGATATATACACACACAGGTTAATGGTTAAAGGCTGGAGCAAAATCTATTGGACATCAACTGAGAAAAATAAGGCAGGAATTGTAATCATGATATCTGTCAAAGCCAAGTAGTAAAATAGATCTAGTTAAAAAAAGTTAGGAAAAGCAATTACATCCTGATAAAAGGCAGTATAGACAATGAGGAAATGTCAGCAATCAACATGTATGCACTAAATGTTATAGCATCCAAATCTCTAAAGGAGAAACTAGGGGAGTTGGAGGAGGAAATAGATAGTAAAATTATACTAGTGGGAGACCTGAACCTTCCTCTATCAGATCTAGATAAATCAAACCAAAAAATAAATAAGAAAGAGGTAAGAGATGTGAATGAAATCTCACAAAAATTAGAGTTAATAGATATGTGGATAAAAATAAATAGGGACAAAAAGGAATAGATCTTCTTTACAGAAGCACATGGTAGATTCACAAAGACTCACTATACACTAGGGCATAAAAACCTTGCAAAGAAGTGCAAAAGAGCAGAAATGATAAATGTAACCTTTTTAGGTCATAATGCAATAAAATAATAATTAGTAAGGATACATGGAGAGGCAAATAAAAATTAATCAGAAATTAAATAATATGATTCTTCAAAGTTGGTTAAAGAAAAAATCATAGAAACAATTATTTTATTGAAGAAAATAATGATGAGACATCCTTTCAAAATTGATGGGATGCAGCCAAAGCAGTAATCAGGGGGAAAATTTATATCCTTGAGTTCATATATTAACAAATTACAGAGGGTATATCCAATAAATTGGATATGCAAATTAAAAAAACTAGAAAGTGAACAAATTAAAATTCCCCAGATGACAACTAGAGATCCTAAAAACTAAAGGAAAAATGAATAAAATAAAAATAAAAAACTATTAAATTAATAAATAAGACTAGAAGCTGGTACTTTGAAAAAAAAATAGAAAAAATACTGTCAATCTAATTTAAAAAAGGAAAGCAGAAAACCAAATTGACAGTATCCAAAATGAAAAGGGAGACCTCACCTCTAATGAAGGTAATCATTAAAAATTATTATGCCCAATTATATGGCAATAAATATGGCAATCTAGTTGATATGAGTGAATATTTACAAAAATATCTATTGCCTAGACTAACAGAGGAAGAAATAGAATTCTTAAATAATCCTATGTCAGAAAAAGAAATTGAACAAGCCATCAAAGAACTCCCTAAGAAAAAATCCCCAGGACCTGATGGGTTCACAAGTGAATTCTATCAAACATTCAAAGAACAACTAATCCCAATATTATATAAACTATTTGACAGAATAAGCAAAGAAAGATTTCTACCAAATTCCTTTTATGACACAAATATGGTACTGATTCCAAAGCCAGGCAGGTCAAAAACAGAGAAAGAAAACAACAGACCAATCTCCTAAATGAACATAGATGCAAAAATCTTAAAGAGAATACTAGCAAAAAGACTTCAGCAAGTGATCAGGAGGGTTATTCACTATGACCAGGTGGGATTTATACCAGGAATGCAAGGATGTTTCAGTATTAGGAAAACCATCCACATAATTGACCACATCAACAAGCAAACTAACAAAAACCACATGATTATCTTAATAGATGCAGAAAAAGCCTTTGATAAAATACAACACTCATTTCAAATACTATACAGTATAGGAATAGAAGGGTCTTTCCTAAGAATAATAAACAGCATATATCTAAAACCATCAGCAAGTATCATCTGCAATGGGGATGAATTAGCCTTTCCAATAAGATCAGGAGTGAAATAAGGATGGCCATTATCACCACTATTATTTAACATTATACTAGAAACACTAGCAGTAACAATTAGAGAGGAAAAAGAAATTGAAAGTATTAAAATAGGTAATGAGGAGACCAAGTTATCACTCTTTGCAGATGATATGATGGTCTACTTAAAGAATCCTAGAGAATCAACTAGAAAGCTAGTGGAAATAATCAACAACTTTACAAAATAAAACCACATAAGTCATCAGTATTTCTATCTATTTCCAAAACATCTCAGCAGCAAGAGTAAGAAAGAGAAATTCCATTTAAAATCACCCTAGGCAATATAAAATACTTCAGAATCTATCTCCCAAAACAAACACAGGAACTATATGAACACAAATATAAAACACTTTCCACACAATTAAAACTAGATTTAAATAATTAGAAAAACATTAACTGCTCGTGGGTAACATAATCATAATAAAAATGACAATCCTACCCAAACTAATTTACCTATTTAGTGCCATACCCATCAACCTACCAAAAAACTTTTTTATTCAGAATTCAGAATGGGTGAATGACTTGAATATAATGAGGTAAACTATAAGTAAATTAGGTGAGCACAAAATAGTATACTTGTCAGATCTTTGGGAAAGGAAAGATTTTTAAAGTCAAGCAAGAGTAAGGAAAAATTACAAAATGTAAAATAAATAATTTTGAGTACATTAAATGAAAAAGGTTTTGTACAAACAAAACCAATGCAACCAAAATTAGAGGTGAAGAAACAAATTGGGAAAAAATCTTCAGAACAAAAATATTTGTTCAAAAAAACTCTGACAAAGGTCTAATTACTAAATTTATAAAGAGCTAAATAAATTATACAGAAGAGCAAGCTATTCCCCAATTGATAAATGGGCAAGGGACACGAACAGGCATTTTAAGATAAAGAAATAAAAACTATCAATAAATACATGAAAAAGTGTTCTAAATCTCTTATAATCAGAGAAATGCAAATCAAAACAACTCTAAGGTACCACTGCACAACTAACAGATTGGCTAACATGACAGCAAAGGAAAGTAATAAATGTTGGAGGGGATGCAAAATTGGGGCATTAATATATTGCTGGTGGAGTTGTGATCCAGCCATTCTGGATGGCAATTTGGACCTATGCCCAAAGGGAGTTAAATGACTGCCTACCCTTTGAACCAGCCATAGAATTGCTGGATTTGTACCCCAAAGAGATAATAAGGAAAAAGACTTGTACCAAAATATTCATAGCCACACCGTTTGTGGTGCCAAAAAACTGGAAAATGAGGAGATGAAATCCAATTGGGGAATGGCTGAACAAATTGTGGTATATGCTGGTGATGGAATACTATTGTGCTCAAAGAAACAATAACCTGGAGGAATTCTAGGTGAACTGGATCGACTTACAGGAATTGATGCAGAGTGAAAGGAACAGAACCAGGAGAACATTATACACAGAAACAGATACACAGTGGTACAATTGAATGTAATGGACTTCTCTACTAGCAGCAATGCAATGATCCAGAACAATTTTGAGAGACCTATGAGACAGAAAGCTATCCACATCTAGAAAAAGAACTGAGGGAATAGAAACACAGAAGAAAAAAACTGCTTGATCATATGGGTTGATGGGGATATAGAATCTAAATGATCACCCTAGTGCAAATATTGATAATATGGAAATAGGTCTTGATCAATGACATACATAAAGCCGAAAGGAATTGTGCATTGGCTATGGGAGGGTTGTGGGGAAGGACAGGGAAAAGAACGTGAATCTTGTAATCAGGGAAAAGTATTTTAAATCAGTTAATTAATACCCCCCCCCAAAAACAAACAAACAAATAAATGAATAATAAATAAAAGAATTTTGAATTCCAAATTCTCTCTCTGCTTTTCCCTTCACTCCTAGTCATTAAGAAAACAAGCAATATAATATCAATTAATTATGCAAAACTATGTAAATCATTTACATATTAGCTATATTTTTTAACGCAAGAAAAATAAAGGAAATTAGAAAGTTAACATGAATTTTATCAGTTCTTCTCTGGAGATAGCATTTTTTCATCATGAGTCCTTTAGAATTGTCTTGGATCATTGCATTCACCAGAGTAACCAACTCTTTCTTAGTTGATCATCACTGCAGCACTGCTGTTACTATGCTTAATAATCACCTACTTGTTCTCAATTCACTTTGAATGCCTTACTAAGTTTTTCTTTCAGAAACCACCTCCCTCATCATTTCTTGCAGCACAATAGTACTCTATAACAATCATATGCTACAATAATATATTTCATATTTTCTTATTCTTTTCATTTTGTTTTATTGTTCCTTGATATCTCATTTAGTCATGAGCTTACACTTGCCCAATTCTAATTTTTAAAGAATTATTTTCTTCAGGGTGATTTTTTTTACCTCTTTTTCCATTTGACCAATTGTTTGTTTTTTCCTTCCCTTTTCTTTCCTTTCTGCAACCATTATCTTTTCTCTGAGAATTAACACCAAGTGTCTGTTCCAAGCCAGAAGTGTGGTAAAAGCTAGAAAAATCGTGTTAAGTAAGTTGCCAAGTCACACAAGTAGGAAGTATCTGAGGTTGGATTTGAACCCAAGAGTTCCCATCTCTAGGTCTGGCTTTCTATTCTCTAAGCCATTTAGCTGCCCTGCCAATTTTATTTATTAAGAAGTTTTTTCTTCAATTGATTTTTTCACCTTATTTTCCATTTCCCTAATTTTCCTTTTAACGGAGTTCTTTTCTTCAGTGAGTTTTTATACCTCCTCTTCCATTTTGCCTATTCTGCTTTTTGAGGATTTTTTTTTCCTTCAGGGAGTTTTTATGGCTCTTATTATAGGTCAATTATGATTTTTAAGATTTTATTTTCTTTAGTATTTTTGTGCTTCTTTTACCAAGTTGTTAATTCTCTTTTCACATTTTTTGCAGCAGTCTCATTTCCTTCCCATTTTTTCTTCTATCACACTTATCTTCTTGAATTCTTCTAAGAATTCTTGTTGGGTTTGGGTCCAATTAGCATTTTTCTTTGAGGCTTTGTTTATAGTTGTTTTAACACTGTTGTCTTCTGAGTTTGTCTTATTTTCCCCTGCCACTATATTTGTTTTTTATAGTTGAATTTTTTGTTTTTGTTGCTCATTTTTCTAATCTTGACTATGAACTTTATGTAAAGGCTGAGCTCTGATCCCCAAAGGCATTGTTCCAAGCTTTAGGTTTTTTAATACTATTGGTTTCAGTGCTACTTCTGGGGTCTACAACTTTTTAGTGCTTTTAAAGTGGCATAATATGGGGAGAGTTATGGTGACTTCAAGTCTGTACTTTGGGCTTACCCCAGGAAGAGTCTCTTGTCTCCTGCAGCCATAAGCATATGCTTCTCTTTGCTGTTGAACTGTGCCCTATCCATGATTTTTTGTGACTGATCCCTAGCATTCCTCTCTGCTCAGGAACTATGACCCAGAACAGCATATAGATAGCAAAGGGTTCCCTGCAATCTCTTTCTAACCGGTTATCCATTTCCCCCTTACCATCTCTGAGCTGAAAGCTTCCATAGCTGCTAGTGCTGTGGCTGCTGCCACATCTGTCGCCCCTAGATAGTTCTCCATTCTGGTGTCACAAACATCTTTTGCCAAACTCCTAAGTTTTCTTAGGCTAGAAAAATAACTCACTTTGACCTTTTGTTGACTCTACTGCTCCAAAATTTGATTTGATGTGTTATTTTAAAGTTGTTTGGAAGGAGATATTGAGAGTTCATCTGAGTAATGCTTCTCTTCCAAAATCTTGGAAGTAGTGTGTTATACTGGCTAAGAATGAAACAACTTTAAAAAGTCAAACACTGCCTTGAACTTAATGCTCTGCATTTACCCTTTTCAACACTCTAGTGATGTATAGAAAGAATACTGAACAGGATTCAAGATGC
The DNA here is from genome assembly GCF_027887165.1 of Monodelphis domestica. NCBI lineage: Eukaryota > Metazoa > Chordata > Mammalia > Didelphimorphia > Didelphidae > Monodelphis > Monodelphis domestica. Next base: position 433,023,305 of record NC_077229.1, on the reverse strand, counting down.
AATGAAGAAAGAAGAATATAACAGGTAACTTGAAAGAATTTAAGAGATGATAGAGAGTAGTGGGAAAGTTATTGTATTTAAAGTCAAAGGATACATACTTACTAAGCATACAGTAATCATTAAAAGGCCAGAAAATTCTACAACTGAATTTCAAATTCTAAATTTGCCATTAACTACATGTGAGATCTTGGATAAGTCTTTTAACCTAAGCCTCATCTTTATTTATAAAATGAAGGGTTTGAACTAGATGACCTCTGCAGTTCCTTCTAGTTCTCATTTATAATCCTGTGACATTTATTGTAAACTAGGTTCTATTCAAGCCTGGGAGATTTGGGGGGGGGGGACTGTAGCATTCATAGAAAAAGATCAGTATACTTGATGAATACAGAGTACTCTAAATACACACAATGTTTTGTACCTATATTAATGGACCTTGGGAGAGATGTATTAGTTTATGTCCTTATAATTAATTATATATGTATAATTAATTAATTTGGAGAGAGAAACGGAGACAGAAGACAGCACCAGGGAAAAAAAGCTTTGAATAGACATAGAAATATATATGAATAGAAAGTTGGCCTCATTACGATCTGGTGCTTGCTTAAAAACCTAGACTGCCAAGAATGGCCATCCTCTAAATGAGATTACTCTCTTTCTCTCAGTTTGAGCTGAGATTTTATCTAGCTTCCAGCTGAAGATTTCATTCACTCTTGTGTATTCATTGTTATTAATGTGTAATCTATAGAGCTTCTCTAATTTCTTTATGGTTCTTTACTTAAATAGATTTATTTCATATTTTCTATTAATTTTAAGTTGTGGAGTTGTGATGGAAACTACAGGTCTGATAGCCAACTCCACAGCATTCATGACAACAATGCTTTTTACTGACAACAAAGTTGTATGACAAATAATCTTCCAAGTCTACATATTTGCAATGGTGGCTATCTAAACCTTTACATATATTAGAAATGTTCTCAAGTTCTTTACACATAAAGAGGCAGCCCAGATTTTAGTGCTAGTTGACACCTTGGAGTAACTAATCAAAAAGATGTGTGCTGAATACTTAGACAAGTAGGGAAAAGGACAGTTCAAGGAAGAGAAAGGGAAAAAGACAAAAGTACTGGCAGATACAGAGAATAAGGACAAAGAAATGAAAACAAAGGACCAAGATAAGAATGGGGCAGAGGGAAAAGAAAATGATACAGAAACTAAGATGATCCTGCCATTAAGAGACATTACAAAAATTTATGATACAGCTGTTGTTCTTGAGCATTCAAAATATTCAAAACTGATTTTGAAAACTCATGACCTCTTATCTGAAGTATTTATCCCTCTTGAGCATAGGCAATTTATTGAAAAAAAAACAGTCAAGACACTTCCCTGACAAGTTAGCCTACAGTAGAGGAAAGGGAAGACTTTGATTTTGCAAACCCAACAAGCTTGGCATACCTTAAGAAATGCAGGGGAGACCTCCAGGAGGCAATCAAGTAATTTTGTTCCAAGCCCAATGCTTGGAACAAATTTGACAAGCTGAGTCAAGAAAAAGAGTAACATCCTGTAACATTTATCAACAGACAGCTGAAACTGTTGAATCCATCCTGGGTTTGAATCAAGATTCACTAGAATCTGTGGTTCATGTCAGGAGACAATTCCTGAGAGGTAACTCCCATCTAAAAAAACTTCTTCAGGAATTATTTCCCCAAATATGACAGTATTTCGATCAATGAACTGAGAGATGCTGCTACTTACTTGCATGAAAGTTATAAGGAACAAGAATGAGAAAAACAAGAATTGAAACAAAAACTAAAAAAACACAGAGGAATCTCTTAAGCAAAAAAGAGATTGAAGAAATAAAAAATTTGCAAACAATTTAAACATACTCTAGACCCTCATATCAGCAACAGAGATGTAAAAAAGAGACTAGAAAAATTCATTTTATGCCATGGAGTGGGCCACTTGGTGAAAGATTACTATTTAAAGAGGAAATATGAACAAAATAATAAAAGCAACAAAACTCAGGGAAGAACATATTATAGATCAAACTCAAACCGATGCTGTAAGCATTGCTATCTTAAGGATTCAAAAACCCCAGACCTTTAAAGCATGAAACTGGCTATAAAGACAGGGGCAAAGCATAAATATTCAGAGGTTTTGACGAAGGGAAGGCATTTGTTATGGAGCCAGGATTTTGAAATAATTGAAAATAAGAAAGGGCATAGAAGAAAGGAATGGCAGAGTGTGACACTTAATAAGGGACTTATACTATTGAGACCTAAAGATATAAAGGGAGAAGAAATTACATGCGTGGTACCTAAAAAAGAATTTATAGGATCTGTGAGAACTTATGATGAAGAATCAAATCAAAACTTAAGTGAAAAGTAGAAACAAGGAGATAGAACAAGAGATCAAATATATGATAGCAGAGATGAGAAAATATATTGGAGACTCATAAAGAAGGTGCATAGTGACCAGTCAAGAGAAAAGCAGAGAACAGATCAAAACATATTAGAAAATTTCTTTGAGTGTAGATTGGGTTCGGGGATTGAAAATGAGAGAAAGAAAATTCATAGAGACTTATATAAACAAAATCATAAGTTGATGAAAGGAACAAAGAAAAAAATTTCAATTCCCTGCAACAAGATAATCATGTAAATGCACAGACTAAGGTTACTATTACAAATATATCTTTAGGAGTTACAGGCAATGTAAATAATCTCACAGACAAGGATAAAACTCCACTTGGACTGGACCAATTACAAATTCAAAAAGCTGTTTGGTGCAGGCTTCCTTAGAGAAAATATCTAACTTGAATGAGAAGCAGAAATTTTTCAACCTATTCAAAACTTAGAAAATTCAAATCTAAAGGGTAATGGAGCTAAAAATACAGTCAATATTGATAACCATATTCAAATATTGAAAGTTTTACATCAGTTAGATTTGAAAACATAAATGGAATGCAGGGCACAACAACTGCCATGATGGCCAAGGGTTCCATGGAGTCAAAATCCTGAATGGAGGGGGGGGGAGGTTTGACCAAGTCAAAGTATATGAACTAACAGATAGCTATGGTTTAAACTCATATTTCAAAGAAAAGGAATCCAATATAGGATCAAGTGTAAATAAAGATCAGTCAGGAAATGAATTAACCATATAATTAGCAGAGGATGGAAGTACAATGCAAAGTGACAACATAACACTTAGTTCAGTATCAACAGAAAAACCTGAACTGGATATGGAGTACAGTAGAGAAGAGTTCATATACATATCCCAGTGATACAGGGGAAAGTGCAGCTGTACTAAAGTCATTCCCAGAAGATAATACCACAGAGGGAAAGGTTTCTCTCTCAAAAGATTCAAAAGAGGGAGTATATGAACAAAACCTATGTGCTTTAGGAATAACACTGCATATCTGCAAGAAGCAGTGAACCCCATAATATCAAGTTTGTCACCACATTTTGTCACTACATAATTAAAATTAGTTTTTAAAAAATTGAAAGAAGTAACTGAAGACTCTATTTACAGAAATACCTAAAGTTGTATTTGCAATAGAAGGTGGTAAACATAAGATGAAATCATATTCAAACTTATCCAAGCCTTGAAGGGCTCAATTACAATCTTGAAAAAGTATGTTACCAACTCTACTGGGGCTTCATTTGGGTACATAAAACATTTTAGATTATTTGATCATAATATCCCACACTTTTATTCAAAGTTAGTTAATTAAATTAAAACACTATTAACTTTTCAGAAGCATAGGCACTAAATAAAACATAACATTAACATCATCATTTGTATAGTCTCTTCCTTACATTTAATACACCTTAATTATTAGCAAAAATAATTAAAACATCTTCCTTGAAATAAATAAAAAGACTATTGTATTCATGAACAAAAGAGAAGTATTTAAAGAAGCGGAGTTCCTTTGATGGATTCTTGTAAAAAACTTATTGTTAGTTAATTACATGTATTACAAGGGCAGGTACTTTAGGTTTCTTTTCATGAAATTGAAAAGATAATATTTTGTCAAATACCGAATCAATGAAAAAACAAATATAATACTGCCTCTACTACTAAGATATGATAGGCATTTTTATTTTTTAGTTCAACCATAAAATTATTACACAGTTAATAATCTAAAATCTCACTGGAAATTTAGAAGTCATATTCTTTTTTATTCAATTGAGTATTTGCTAATAAGCCAACGTTTTCTCTTAGGAACTTATCCTATGTATGAGAAAAAAGTTCGAATAAAAAGAAAACAAAGATAAAATTAATAATAATTATGATGAACAAAATCTAGAATTTTGTTCCAGCAGACACCTGACTGTCCTTTATTCAATTAAAGATCTGAATTTTTAATTTAAAAATTATTTTGAAGGGGGGGGGGATGTTGGAGAACCAAGATGGCAGCTTAGTAGCAGCTAAAGCTAAAACCACTCTGATAATCTTTCCAAATCAATCTTTTAAAAGTGCCTCAAGCTGACAGGAGTCAAAAAGCAACAGCAAAATGGATTGAAGGGGTTCTCTCATTGAATACAACTTGAAAGGTAGAGAGTTTCAATTTTCACAGGTTAAGGAGGAACTGGAAGCAAAACTGCATAAAGAGGAGACTACTGGCTTGACTACACCACTCTCCACCTACTGAACCAGGTTCCAAGTATGGGCATAGGCCAACTTTGGGATCCCAGGACGCAGTCTACACCCACAACAGAGCAACCCAGACCGTAGTACTAGCCAGTCTAGGAGTCCAAAAGTGCTCAGTCTTTTCAAGACTGTATTGTAGTAAGGACCCAGCCCCAGGTCAAAATTGTTCACGATGAGGAGACCTACAAGCCAGCAGAAGAAAAGATAGAATCATCAGATTTCAAAATTCCCAGTCCACAAGCAAAAAAGAAAAGAAAAGAAAAGAAAAGGCTAGAAAAAATGAGTAAACAGCAAAAGAGAGATGGGAAGAAAAATAGGGAAAAAATTAAACAAAAGGGAAAATAATAGCCTAAAAAACAGAATTGAACTATTGGAAAAAGAGGCAAAAAAACCCATTAAAGAGTTCCATTGAAAAAATAGAATGAACCAAATGAAAATGATCAAAAAGTTGGAAAGAAATTCAGTCTTTAAAAATTAGAACTGGGCAAATTGAAGTTAATGACTTCACAACACATCAAAGAACAACATAACAAAATCAAAGGAATGAAAAAAATTTAAGATAATATGATATATCTTATTGAAAAAACAACTGACCTGGAAAACAGAACAGGAGATAATTTAAGAATTAAGAAAGTTGTGACCAAAAGAAAAAACCTTAGAATTCACATTACAAGATATTATCAAAGAAAAATGCCCTGATATTCTTGAACAATAGAGTAAAAATAGAAATTGAAAGAATCCACAGATCACCTCCTGGAATAATCTTCAAATTTCAACTCCCAAGAATAATATAGACAAGTTCAAGAATTCCTAGGCCAAGGAGAAAATACAGCAAGCAGCCAGAAAGAAACATTTCATATATTGTAGAGCTGCAGTCAGGATAAAATAAAATCTGACAGCTTCCACATTAAAGGACCAGAAAGCTTGGAAAAGCAAGGGAACTGCATTTACAACCAAGAATCACCTACTCATCAAAATTGACCATATTCTTTCGGGGGAAGGAGGTATGGTCATTTCATAAACAAGATTTCCCGGCATTCCTGAAAAAAAAAAACACCAGACTGAAATAGAAAATTTGATGTCCAAATATAAAATTCAAGAGAAGAATGAAAAGATAAATAAGAAAGAGAAAAAATCTAATCCTTTCATTAAGGACTAATTGTTTATATTTTGCTATATGGAAAGATGATAACTGAAATAATTTGTAAGGTAACACAAACAAATCAATATTAGAGACCATAACACTGGAAATGACCTCCTTTTTGTTTGCTTGTGATTATATATTCATCAGTTTGTAATGTTAAATTATAACTAGATTTCCACTACAATCAACCAGAGTCAAATGAAATGAAAACAAATATTTTAATAAAATTCACTAGTTTCATTAAATTCCTGGTATTTAATTAAATCTTGAAAGGAACCTAAAAGATTATGTCTGTTGTAAAAGTAAGTAGCCATATACTTTCCATAAAAAGAAAGCTTAATTAATTCTAATTAAAATAGTATGTTCATTTTTATGGGCAGGAGATTCAGCAAGATTTTTGTAATGTTGGGTCATGGCCTAATAGGAGAAGTCTGAGGGAAGTGGATATAAGCTGAAGGCACTCAGCTCTGAGATACTTCAAAACAAGGCAGCAATATGAGCTCAGACTATTTTCCCCACCCTGGGAAGGAGAAGGATGAGGTTAAAGAAGGAAATATACTTGTGTGTTTCTCAATGAATATGAACTGAAATTTTAAGAAGCACAAGACTGGCATAAAAACTCTTTCATAAAACATACTTAACAACACAAATAGAAGCAAGGTAGCTGTACAGAGTTATTGTATACATGGTAAATGAAGCACAGAAAAGGGCAGCTCAGGAGGGCAACAGAAGGGGAAGATGCATACTTAAACTCCTACACAAGTTGTTGCACCATGTCTTTCTATCTTGGTCCTTTTTGCAGTCAGTACTATAGCTGTCATTGATGTAACAGGCCATTTTCAATCTAAATCTTGTTATGGATTAATAAGCAAAGACTTTCTTGCTTATTATGCAATTTATCATGATGAAAATTACATTGGACTCCTCAAGGCTACATGCTGATACATTCATTTATTCAGTGCTCTGTATAGAGATTCATACTAATCTTCCTGACAGAAAAGGATGTAATAGCAAGATTAAAATGACCTATTGAAAAACCATAGTGTTTTCAAATACACTAACATGTGAATATAACATAAATGAATCTTTGTGTCTATCAGGATAATTAGTGATTAAGCTCATTTAAATGAACAATTGGACTGAATGCAATAATATACATGCTTTTTACCAAATTTACTCATTGGAAACAATAAATTATAAACTATAGTTTAGCTTAGAAAATAGGAAAAATAAAATTTCTCATAGAAGAAAAATGCTATGGTGACAAGTTAATTCAAGGATCCAATGAAATCATGACCCAATATTTGGTACCTTTTTTGGAGATTATGATAAAAGTAATAGTATTCAGATGGCTCCTAAGCATATATTATGTGAATGACATCTGGTATTACTAATTTTCCTAATCCTTCAGGCACATATCCATAAATCCTTAGATTAGATAAGGAAATATAAGGACTGATATGTGCAAAAATACTACTCTGGTTTTCTTGTTCAAAACTACTCATTTAGAAGTTGGACAAGCTCTTGGGATAAAGAATATAAGATAAGCTATTTTATAAGTTTAATTTGGTAAGGATAATCAGGGTACTGTCCTAGGTTTATATATGATAATTCTCTGTCATTAAATAGATTAATCAGGCCTTTCCCAGTAGTCATTATAATTTTTAGGAATATAAGCCAAGAATGCTTTGCATTTGAGCAGTGAATATTGTCATAAAGTTCCTAACCATGTTGCAATTAGTCATAGGCTAGGAAGTTCTATAATTCTTGCAGGGTGCTTAAATATTAGAGGCTTGTATCACATTAGGGAGCTCAGACGAAATTTTAAAATAGCTAACATTGCTACAAGACTTTAAAAAAAAGAGAATACAAAGAATTCAATTTTAAAGACTTGTACAAGAATATTCATAGCCTTGCTGTTTGTGGTACCAAAAAAATGGAAAATGAGGGGATGCCCTCCAATTGGGGAATAGCTGAACAAATTGTGGTATATGCTGGTGATGGAATACTATTGTGCTCAAAGGAATAATAAACTGGAGGAATTCCATGTGAACTAGAACAACTGCTAGGATTTGATGCAGAGTGAAAGGAGCAGAACCAGGGGAACAATATACACAGAGACTGATACACTGTGGTACAATCGAATGTAATGGACTTCTCTACTAGTAGCAATGCAATGATCCAGAACTATTCAGAGGGTCTTATGAGAAAGAACCCTATCCACATCCAGAGAAAGACATGTGAGAGTAGAAACACAGAAGAAAAACAATTGCTTGATCACATGGGTTGATGGGGATATGATTGGGAATGTAGACTCTAAATGATTAACCTAATGCAAATATTAATAATATGGAAATAGGTCTTGATCAATGGCAAATGCTAAACCCAGTAGAACTGCATGCCTGTTACAGGAGGGGTTTGGGGAGTAGGAAAAAAAATGAATCTTGTAACCATGGAAAAATATTCTAAATCAACTAATTAAAATTTTAAAAAAGAATTTAATCAACAGAGACAGTATGGTAGTATAGCTCTCTGAGCTACTTGAGCAGTTCACACTGGGATTCATAGTCTAAGTCTACAGAGAGCAGTTACTTCTCTTCTTTTAGGGTTTCTAGTATTGTGGCTCATTAGACCGCCATTCAGGGAATTCTCCACTGATTATCATCTGGAAAGTCTGAGTTAAATAGATTTTAGAAAGGGCTATTTATTAAAAAGGTATAACAAGAATGATAGCTAATGGAAATATCAAATCAAACCAAGGACACCCATACAGGTTTCCGAGGAGAGTTGAAGCAAACGTAGAAAGAACAAATCAAAAGTATGCTTTGGGTAATGGAAAGTCCTTTATTCTCTTTGTTAAGTTTTCATGAATTTCCCATTAGATGTAGTTCTCTGCTGGGAAACAAGGGTTAGTGATTTTGCAGAAATTATACTTGTGCTTTTCACCATCCCCAAAATGTCTGTTTTTAGAGCCAAGAGGTTACTTGTTCTCAATGTGTCTGCTTTGTCTTGGATGTGTCTTTTTGTCCCTGCTGCATACAGATATCAGTCATTGCTATGCTGGGGACAATGGAACACTTCTTTTTTATGGGAGCAAAGAGTTGGAAACTGGGGGAGTGTTCATCAATAGGGGAATAGTTGAAGAAATTACAGTATACAAATGCAAAGGAATGCTAATTCTGTTTTTTATGGTAAAGGTAATGGTTTCAGAAAAATCTAGAAAGATTTTTATGAACTGATGCAAAATGAAGGAAATAGAAACAAGAGGATTTTCTTAACAGTAACTGCAAATATTGCAAAGATAACCAATTTTGAACGACTTAGTTGCTTATGGATTTTTAAGTTGTTTTTTATATACTTTTCTACATTCATTTTTGGCATCCATTACTCCTTTTGCATTTTGTACATTTTAAAGAACAGAGTCAAATACAAATTGTCACAGATGCCCCTACAAAAGGATTTCATTTCAGTTGTGTATGTGGTATGATACCTGTTACTCTACATTTCTTGAGCACTGGGTGTTTCCAAGTATCATGAATGTTCTTTCTTAAAAAGTTGCACTACTCACCTCACCCCTCATTTACTAAAAGTGAAACCATATTATAGACATTACTATGCTTACCTGTATTATACAGTAAAGCAGACTATAACACAATCTTTCATGGACAAGATATAAAGTTAAAACAAGTACTAATTTATTACACAGAGTTCCAAGAAAATCCGTGTGAAGTTATGAACTGTAATTACATAGTTTGTAGATACAACACAAATAATCTCATAGTAGCACTTAAAAGCAAATTTGTTCAAGCTAAGAACCACATACAACTACATATAGCATATTCTTATTTCAGATTTCATGCAAAGAGAAAATGGCTACTATAAAAAGGAATTTAATCTAGGCTCTCTGAGGTTTAAGTTTAGTTTTTCAAATTTTAAACATTGCAAAGATTTTATGAAGGTCCATTAGGGTGATTTTCTAAATCTACCTATAACATAATTCAACATAATTATCTCATTTGTAAAAACTGTTCCTGTTCATTTTACCACATAGGTAGGTACACACACACACACACACACACACACACACACACACACACAGAGTAGTTGATAAAACAGTTTAAGGAGGAAAAAACTCAATATATTCAGTATCTCCTATTTCCTACTAATTTCAAGTTGAAACAGGTTATTCCTAAATATTTAAGACCATTGTTTGGCCCCAAACCTGCCAAATTTTTCATGCAGTATACACCCACTGACTCCATTTATTCAAAACTCCTCTGAAACTACACACTCAAGGGTGAATAAAACCTGTGGCTCTATCTGCAGGAATTTTTACTATTGACCAGTACTTTACTATAGAAGCTATCTTCTTCATGGGACTATTTTACAATATATCCTCCTGGTTCTCAAGGCTTTTTCTTTAACCCTCAAATGCCAATTACTCACCAATTTCTCTTGATCCTTCCTTTGTAAGGTTTATTAAATTAGTTCTTCCTTTTCCATTCACACTACCCACTTCTTAATACAGTTCCTCTTACTGCTATGCTTCTTTTAGATATTTAAAATTTTTTTTATCATAAATACAAAGACATTAGAGTTCTTTATGGTTTTCCAGTGACTTTCAAAATTTTTGGATTGTTTCCAGATTTTCCAGACATCAAAGAGATTAAACAAGACATTGGAAGCCATAATCTATGAAGGTATTAAGAAAGAATTATGTTTTGTTCTACACTAAGGATAGATTCAACTTTAAAATTCACACTTTAAACTTTCTTTTTCTTTAAAAGGCTTTGAGAAAACAATTTATGATCAAATATTTGTTAAATAATGCACATACATTTTCAACCACTTGCTTGTTTTAATTTGAAAGGCATGAAATAATTTAATTCAATTTTTTAAAACATTTATTAAGTTTCATAGGTTCATAACACTATGATAAATGTTGAAGCTACAAAAAAAATCTCTGTTCTTAAGAAACCTACATGATGCCAGAACTCTATATTTGCTTACTAGCTTCATCTTATCTGTAGCTGGAATTCTCTGTCTCAATGGGGCTAGTAGCTAATTTGGGGGCAAACTTTCTCAAGAAAGTAAACTAATATTGTTAAGAATACCAATTCTGTAATGACTTTGTTCATTTAATACAATATCCAGAAAAAAATCCCAACTTCCAGGTAAACATGGTGCCAGTCTAGACCCTAAGACTCTTCCTCGCCTCAACACATACTGATATAGACTATTACAAAAGGCAAAAAAATCCAAATTCATATGAACGAAGGGACTCAACAGTAGGGAGCAGCATTGAAGCTACATAGGATTTGGGCATTTCTACACTATAGGAGGGTGAAAAAGCTTCGACCAAAATGCGAGAGGATCAATCCTCCCCCACCCCAGCTACAGAGCCAGAGTCAGAGCCAGCGCATGCTAGAATCAGTGAGTGAACAAGGGGAACCTCTAGGTACTTGGCAGATGACTAAGACCACCAAAGACTTACTCCTGAGAGCAGTTACACCTGAAAACCCAGAGGCTGAAAAGCTCAGACCTTGGACATCCATGGGGAGATAGCACAGAAAAGGGTAACAAGCAGTAGAAGCTACAGAGACTTGAGAGGTGGACTTAGGAAAAAACTTTGCTCCTTAGCTCCATACATAGAAAGCCTGCCTTCCTCATTCAGATTTCTGACTGTAAAGGGAAGGAAAAACCAGTATAGAGATGACAAACAGTGTGCAGGAACAATAGCTTCCCAACACCAAGTGTAAACCTTAAAATTTCTTAGACTTATAAATGTTGGAAATTTCACCATTGGGAAATTTCATACTTGAAAAATTCCCTATTGATAGTGGGAACTCTATTGGAATGTGAACCCCATTGGCATGGGAGGTTCCTCCTCCTCCCTTCTTAAGATTACTTTAGGACAGAAACCTTTTGCTGAACAATGGAAAGGGCTTTGACCTATGCTCAAGCATAGAACAGGAAGTTCTTTGAGTCATGATTGATTTTAGAACTGATACAATAGAGATACTTGGAATGACAGAACCAGGTCTTGGAAAATACAATTTCCACCCCACTCAGTCCTAACAGGATTTAGGAAGGGCTGCAGCAAAGGATCAAGATTTAATTATTTGAGAATATGACCTTCAACAGACATGTGCAAAGCCACAGACCTCTGGGCGGTCCTGGGTTAAGCTAGAGCCACCATTGGCACAGGGAAGACATGGACAGTGATTAGTAGATGTGAGAACTGAGGGGAGGGAACTTGGATGGTTTCCTTAAAGATAGAGGGGTCTGAGGACTGAGGGGGGTGGGTTGGAGAGGTTTTTGGTCTGAGAGGTGGTGCTTTGAGAGTGGGCTCTGAAGGAAGCTGGAGGTGGAGGCCCCTGAGACTGTTTCTCCATTTTGGTCACGTGAGTAATAGGGACTGATCTCCTTTCTTTGCCTCAGCTATCTAAGGGCTTGGGCCTTTTGGCCCAGCCTAAACACAAGGGGTATTTAAGCCCTATTCCCTTCTCTCTCTCTCTCTCTCTCCCTCTCTCTCTCTCTAATACCTTTCTTCCTCCTGTTTGTAATTAAACTCTATAAAAGGTTGACTGCTGACTTGAGTTTTCATTTAGGAATTACATAGCTGAATTCCTTGGCGACCTTAAATTAATATATATCAGTCTTTTAAAGTGATTTCCTTGTCACACAAGTAAACCAAGAAGAAGGCATTGACCGTGGATAATTTTTAGGGAGAAAAAATCCAGACTACAGAGGAAATAGCAGAAGAGGAAATACAAATAAATGCACCAAAACCTTCCAAAAAAAAAAATAGAAATTGGCCACAAGCTCTTGAAGAATTTAAATCAGGGCTTATCAAAAAGATGGAAGCTTTCTGGCAAAAAAAGTGGGAAATAGTTAAAAACAATAGTTTAAAAGACAAGAATGTCCAATTGGAAAAACAGTTGGAAACCACAAAAAGCAGGATAGACCAAACCGAAAAGGAAAATCAAAAGATTCTAGCAGAAAGCCAGTCTTTAAAGACCAGAATTAGGCGATTAAAAACCAATGATCTTGCAAAACAACACGAATTAATAAAGCAAAGTCAGAACACTGAAAAAAAATAGAAGGAAACATGAAATATTTCACTGACAGGATGACTGACCATGAAAACCAGTCTAGAAGAGATAATTTGACAATCATTGGTCTACCTGAAAACCCAGAAATAAACAGAAATCTTGACATCATACTAAACGGAGTGATCCAAGAAAACTGCCCAGATATTCTTGAACAAGGAGGCAAAATAGACATTGAAAGAGTTTATAGAACACCCTCTATACTAAATCCTCAAAAGACAATTACCAGGAATGTAATTTCCAAATTTAAGATATTCCAAGAAAAAGAGAAAATTTTATAGGAAGCCAAAGAGAGACAATTCAGATATCAAGGAGCACCAAACTAGATTACACAAGATCTGACACCTGCCATACTAAAGGACTGCAAGGCTTGGAATAGGATATTCAGAAAAGCAAGAAAACTGGGTCTTCAACCACGGATCACCTACCCAACAAAAATGACTACATATTTCCAGGGGAGAGTATGCGCATTCAAGAAAATAGAAGATTTCCACGTATTTGTAAAGAAAAGACCAGAACTAAGTGGAAAGTTTGATATCCAAATAAAAAAATCAAGAGAAACATGAAAAGGTAAATAAGAAAGAAAGGGGAAAGGGAAAAAAGATTTTTTAATTTGAATGTTCTTCTTTAAGGGCTTCAGTAAGATCAAATTAATTATATTAATATATGGGAAAAAGTTATTTGTAACTCTCAAAAATTATATTCACTATTATAGTAATTAGAAGAATCAGTCACAGGAAGAGATTGGGGTAATAAGTGGTATAAGATGATAAGCAAAAAAAGAAAAAGGGAAGGGGAATAGATGATGGCACCAAGAGAAAATTAAAGAAATAAGATAAATAGGATAATCTATATCACATAAAGAGGCACATGGGAAGCAGAGGGAAAGAATATTATTATAATAAGGAAAGAAAGAGAGTGCTATTAGGTAATATTTAAACCTTACTCTCAGTGGAATAAATTCTGAAAGGGAAGAGCATCTAGATCCATTGGGGTATCAAATTCTATCTTACCCTACAGGGAAAGTGAGAAGGGAAAAACTAAGGGGGGGAGTGGGGTGGGGAGTACAAAAAGGGAGGGAAAGAGAGGGGGGGAAGGAACTTAACAGACCCTAAAAATTATAATAATAATGAGAACAAAAAGGGAGGTGGTGGAAAGGGAAGCATATTAAGGGTGGGGATTAGGGGGACTGATTAAAAGCAAACCACTGGTTTAAAAAGATATAGCAAAAGAAGAATGGTCAGAACTAGGAGAGGATATCAAAATGTTGGGGAAAACACAAGTGGCAATCATAATGTGAATGGGATGAACTCACTCATAAAACAAAAACAAATAGCAGAGTGGTTTAGAAACCAAAATCCTACCATATGTTGTCTACAAGAAACACACATGAGGTGGGTAGATACTCACAGGATTAGAATTAAAGGTTGGAGCAAAATTTATTGGGCCTCAACTGAAAGAAAGAATGCAGGAGTTGGCAATCATGATACTTGACAAAGCCAAAGTAAAAATAGATCTGATTAAAAGAGACAGGAAAGGTAATTACATCCTAATAAAAGGAAGTATAGAAAATGAGGAAATGTCATTAATCAACACGTATGCACCAAAAGGTATAGCATCCAAATCTCTAAAGGAGAAACTACTGAAGTTGAAGGAACTGAAGGAATTAGATATAGAGACAATTTAGCAGAACATGGTACAATTCACAAAGATTGATCATGTACTAGGTAGGGCACAAAAACATGGCAAACAAGAGCAGAAAAGCAGAAATAATAAATGCAAACTTTTCAGATCATAATGCAATAAAAATAATAATTAGTAAGGGAACATGAAGAGCCAAATAAAAAATTAATTGGAAATTAAATAATATGATTCTACAAAATTCTTAAAGAATAAGTCATAGAAACAATTAATAATTTCTTTGAAGTAAATGACAATGATGAAACATCCTTTCAGAATCTATGGGATGCAGCCAAAGCGGTACTCAGGGGGGAAATTTATATCCTTGAGTTCATATATTAACAAAATAAGGAGAACAGTGTTAAAGGGAATGGACATGCAAATTTAAAAAACTTGAAAGCTAACAAATTAAAAATCCTCAGATGAAAACTAAATTAGAGATCCTAAAAATTAAGGGAGAAATTAATAAAATCAAAAGTGAAAGAAGTATTGAATGAACAAATAAGACTAAAAGCTGGTATTTTGAAAAAATAAACAAAACAGACAAAGTCCTGTCATTCTAATAAAAAAAAGGAAAGAAAACAAAAATAACAGTATCCAATATGAAAAGGGAGACCTCACCTCTAATGAAAAGGAAATTAAGGCAATCATTAACTATTTTGCTCAATTATATGGTAGTAGATATGGCAACCTAGGTGATATGTATGAATATTTACAGAAATATAAATTGCCTAGATTAACACAAGAAAATTCTTAAATAATCCCATATCAGTAAAAGAAATTGAAAAAGCCATCAAAGAACTCCCTAAGAAAAATCAAGCCATTCTTCAACTGATAAATGGGAAAGGGACATGAATAGGTAATTTTCAGATAAAGAAATCAAAACTATTAATAAGTACATGAAAAAAGTGTTTTAAATCTCTTATAATCAGAGAAATGCAAATCAAAAGAACTCTGAAATACCACCTCACACCCAGCAGATTGGCTAACATGACAGCAAAGGAAAGTAATGAATCCTGGAGGGGATGTGCCAAAATTGGGACATTAATGTATTGCTGGTGGAACTGTGAATTGATCCAGCCATTCTGGAGGGCAATTTGGAAATATGCCCAAAGGGCACTAAAAGTCTATCTGCCCTTTGATCCAGCCATAGCACTGCTGGGTTTATACCCCAAAGAGATAATAAGGAAAAAGACATGTACAAGAATATTCATAGCTGCGCTCTTTGTGGTGGCAAAAAATTGGAAAATGAGGGAATGCCCTTCAATTGGGGAATGGCTGAACAAATTGTGGTATATGTTGGTGATGGAATAGTATTGTGCTGAAAGGAATAATAAAATGGAGGAATTCCATTGGGACTGGAACAACCTCCAGGAATTGATGCAGAGTGAGAGGAGCAGAACCAGGAGAACATTGTACAGAGACTGATACACTGTGGTAAAATCGAATGTAATGGATTTCTCTGCCAGTAGCAATACAATGATACAGAACAATTTGGAGGGATTTATGAGAAAGAACACTATCCACATTCAGAGGAAGAACTGTGGGAACAGAAACACAAAAGAAAAACAACAGCTTGATTACATGGGTCGAGGGAATATGATTGGGGATATAGACTCTAAATGATCACCCTAGTGCAAACAACAGTATGGAAATAGATTTTGATCAAGGACACATATAAAACCCAGTGGAATTGTATGTCAGCTATAGGAGGGGCTCGGGGGAGGGTAGAGAAAGAACATGAATTGTAACTAAGGAAAAATTTTCCAAATTGACTAAATAATATTTTAAAAATAATACAATATCCAAGGAATTAATTATAATTCCCATAAATACCAGATTTCTTCATATTCTTATCAATATTCATTATGGCAGAGGGGTTTATGTAGTTGCACCGCATTTCTAGAGTAGGCAAAGGTTCATCAAAGTGTTACTAATGCTTCTAAGTAATTATGGAAACTATAAAGCAAGTGACTGATTAAAAGTCGACATTTGACAGCTGGCATTTAAGAGAGTGAAGACCTTTTCAGAATAAAGTATAATCAGTATCTGTCTCTACAACTGTTCCTCTGCAGGAAGCAGGAAGTTTGTTTTATTGCAATTTGGTGATATTTTTCTAATTCTTTCAATATCACTGACTGTTTTTTTATTCTGTTGATATTTTTCAAAATGTATATGATCATTGTGTACAGTATATATTTCTATTTCTTTTGTTTTGCAAAATAAACCTATCAGAGGTAACATGGGATATACCCATAGCTTATAGTAATGCAAAGGTATAAAAATATGAGATTGTGAGAAGACTACATGAGCTTAGATTTTTCAAAAGGAAGAATTTTGATTTTTATTTCTATAAGCAACAGTTGTCAATATTTAGATTCCAAATAGTACTAAAAATGACTAATGGTTATCCTGAGTTTGGTACTACAATGATGAACGAAATCTGCTGGTAAATCTAATTTTGGTTCATCAAGTACACTGCTTCCATATTTCTCATTGTGTTAAATGTGCTTTCTCTAGCAAAAATCATTTCTTAACATAAACTGAAGACCTGACCAACCCTTTATCTAAACAATATTACATGAGGTCAACAAAAGTTTGAAATGCTATTTGACTACCCAAAACATGACAAGCCATTTATAGCTTTATCTTTTTCATATATGTAAAATACGTACATATGTACATTCATATATACTATTTATATTCCTAACAAATGTAATTATTTGCTATATATCCAAAGATTACACAATTTTTGCTAAAGTAATTACAAAAAAATTTTCTGAGAAAATAATTATTGATAAAAAAGAAAATAGGTACAATATTGAGAACTAGTTTAACTAACCATCATTTAAACTACCTTGCTGAGATATACATAGATCTTCCTCCACAAAGTATGCTTTCTTCTGAAGTTTTGTTGTGACTAAAAGGTAACTTACACAAGCCAGATGACCCTAAAGGCAGTTATGGGTTAAAATGAAAGTAGGACAATGACATGACACTGGAAAAGATTTCTAATGATTTCAGTAACAAACTCTTTTCCCTCCAAGACAATGGAGCCATCCCATATATATTATAATGCCATGGTTTTTTACACATGGTAAGAAGTAGTAAAAACATTGTTAATAAAAACAAAGGAGAAAAAAAGCAGGTGGATTAGCCCAAGTACACACTCGGGCAATTCATAGAGGAGGTATCACAATTTTGACAAAAGAGAAGACCTGATCCTTGAGATATATGAAAAAGACCTGAATACCAAGCACTTGAAAAAAACTGTGACCTTATTATTCTTCAAAAAGACAAAGACGATATCAGAACGATAGTTCCATATACCTATTTTCTACATTGACAAAATCTTCATAAGAATGTATATTCACGTATCAGTGTATCATACAATCTGAGTAGGTAATAGGCAGACTTTGCAAGCAATATTCTGAAAAACAATTTGGAATTGTGTGAGAAAAGTGAGTAAAAATATCTTTCATAGACTCCCACCTAGCATCCCTACTCCTGGACATGGATCCCAAAGAAGTCAAAGAAAAAGGAAGATATATATATATATATATATAAATATATATATATATATATATATAAACTGATGCAGACTAAAGTAGGCAGTATCAGAAAAACAATATGTATGATGACAACAATAAAGCAAATGAATTAAGGAAAATCAGGTATATCTGACAGTTTTGCTTGCCTGTTTCATTTGTTAAAAGAAGGTCTGCAGGTTAGGTGGGAACAGGAAAAAGATTATATCATAAAGTGATTTTGATTTGAAAAATAAAGACATTGATAAAAATGTAAAACCCTCAATCTTTGGAGCACATGTTTTACAATTCAGTCTAAAAGACTACTGTTTTTCCCTTTTTAGGGATTTTAGGATTAGGCAAAAGGGTTGGGAATATTCATCACCTCCATTGCCACTTGCAGACATTTCTATAACATCCATACTAGGAAAAATTTCCTTCTCAAGGTCCATGTAATCTGCTTGTACTTAGCTCTCTTTCTCTTACCTTGTTTCTATGAACTACTGACTTCCAGGCCAGTCACCTTACTTTGTCCATGCATGACTTTAGTGCCTTGTTCACAGTATTTTTTTTTCTACACAAACTTCTGGGCTACAAAAGTCATGTTGACAGTCCTTCTAACAGCTTGACCATGTAATACCTCTAATTCAAAGAATTTTTTTCTCTATCTCACTTCAAGGACACACCAGAATGATCTCATTTTAGACTGCCTCATCTCTCAGCATTGTGTAGCTTCTAATATTAATTAATCTGAAATTTTATTATCCAATTACAATTTCCTATCCTTTACATTCTTTAACCTAACACACACTAACTTCATTCTTTGTCCTTATCAGAACTTTTAGTTCTTTGAGGGATCTCCGTATTTCAAGTCAATTGCTTCATTTGCCCCTATAGTCAATCTTGACTAACACATTAATGTGGCCTGCTATGTTATCATATCATGACCTAATATATTCAAATCTCAAACCTTGTTATTCTAATGAGTTTTCAACATGGGAAGGATCTAACTGTTCTTTTGTTTTTGTGCCAAATGCTTCATGAGAAAACCACAAAACTGAACTGATTCCATTTTCTACAATTTCATGTTACACAAACTCATCTGAATAATACCTATCCTGTTTAGCAATGCATTATCCTTACTGACTCTTTATCTTAATCCAAACAGCTACTTTTTCAAACTTTTTTTTTTTAAATAAAGTCCCTAAAGGGGTAGCTAGGTGGCTCAATGTACTGAAAGCCAGGTCTAGAGACAGGAGGTCCTAGGTTCAAATCTGACCTCTGACATTTCCTAGCCGCAAGACCCTGGGCGAGTCAATTAATCCCCAATGCCTAGTCTTTACCATTCTTCTGTCTTAGAAAAAAAGTCTCTAGTTGCACATCCACTTCTCCATAGATGACCTAGTCTCCTAATTTCTTACTTTAGTGAGATGATTGAGGCTATTTTAACTTGACCCAAGTTGACTCCTTTATTATATTCTCAAATTGCAATATCATTGCTATAATAAATTAGATAATTGGAGATACTTGAAATATTTCTAGTTGCAATAAAGGAGATACTGGGGTTGCTTATAGTAATAAAGGATATACTAGGAGATAGAGATATTTCTGAGAGTGATAGAGAGATACTACCAGAGATACTACCAGAGGGTGCCTATGGATCAATATTGGATGGCTTATAGATCAATATTTTGCCTACCCTCCACCCTTCACCTCTCAGTTTTCCACCCACTCCCTCCTGCCTCCCTTCCCCTCCCCCCTGTTAGTCAGCTACCTTTCTATGTAACTCAAGGTGAAGTGTGAGGTTTAGAGAAGATACTTTTTCTCTCTTTCTCAAGTAAGGAGGTTTATTGGGGAAGATAGGACAGGATGGAGAACAAGGTGAGAGGGATGAGGTTTTCCCTAATCTATACAAGGAATTAGGAGGATATTGGTAAAAAGGCAGTTCTGTCACAAATGTGACTCAGGCACAGTCAGAGAATTTGGAGGACAAGTATTTTTCTTCTTTACTTCTTTTAACCACAGCCAGATAATCTCATCTTGATTAATTCAAGTCCAAAGACACAATTAACTCTTGAGGTTCAGCCACACACAAAATCTTCTTTCTTCCCCTCTCTCCCAGAAACCAAGAGAGTTAGTTCAAAGCAAGAAATCCCAGTTTCTTCTCCACCACTCTGTCAGAAGCCACAAAGGTCTCTCTCTGCCTAGGTCAGAATCTAAGAGAGGCCCAGTCACAAGCCTCTCCACCTAGCTCCAAAAAAAAGTCTCTCCTTTTCTCCTCTCTCCAAAACCAAGAGAGTTCAGTTCCACTGTGGGGTTAGCTTCCAACTGCCTTTTCCTGGGAACATTCCAAACAGAATGTTAGTTTTGATTGACAGATGAAGTCCTTTTGCTTTGTGTTGCATGCTTGGTTTGCCCTGCAGAGTCCCTCTTTTACAATTCCTCCCTTTTTTTCCCTAAAAAATGACCTTGCATTTTTTAATGATACTTACCGTTTATAACTCTATGTATTCTTAACTCTGTACTATCTTTTTTTGTTTGTTTGTTTGTTTATTTTTGAACATTATTTTATTTGGTCATTTTCAAACATTATTCATTGGAAACAAAGATCATTTTCTTCTCCCTCCCCCCATAGTCGAACTCTGTACTATCTTAAATATTCCTCTATCTTCCCAAAACAACAAAATACTAACTTATCTTAGCTATTCTGTCTACCTAGATGCTAAACTAAGAGTGGGTATATATAGAAAAATGGTTTAGGTAAGGGATTTACATGAACATGATTTTTACGTAACAAATCCTGTAACAATTTTTCAAATCATTCCAACAATTTCCATAACATTTTGAACATGCAATTATCTTATCTCCTAATGTCTGTAAATTCACTAAGTAAAATCTTCTAATACTAACAAATGCTAACCTACAATCATAATGCAATGTATCCTCTATAGTTAAGTAATTCTATATCTGTCTCTACTTTCCTAAGACTTGAACAAATTCACTAAGCTGTCACTAATGTTAATAATTAGAATATTAATAAGTTACTCTAATAAAATTAGTTCATTAGTAAATTAGTATTTACATATGTACATAATTCTAGATTTCTGTGCAAACTCATGCAGATAAGAAATATTTTTGTTTGAATTTTCCATAGAAATTGTTATCAGTGTGTCTCTTGTTTTGCAACTATGCATGTTATATACTTAGCCGTTCCATGAGATACCTTCTTTTTCTATGTAGGATGTGCATGCATATATGTGATGTTAACATGTATGATGCATTCTTACATATCCTTATGATGAAAAGTTCCAAAATTTCAAAGTCCTTCCATGTCCTTTCACGTTCATTGTATAACTCTGTCTTCCTCTCTGGTCCTTCGTTTGATCAGCATGCCAAGTCATCTCCTTCCAGGCTTGACTGAACACATGTTCTTCCATTCCAGAAAAAACTCAGGAACAAACATGAACATGCATGTTTGTAAGTTTTATACATGTGAGTGTATGTAAGATTGAAATTTAGATTTGCATGGAAGTTGAGAACTTCATGAATGCTTGTCAGGATTTATCATTCTTCATGTGTAAGCATTACATGTGTACATCTTCATGCATGCAATTTCACATGTGAAGCATGGAACCATAGATCTCTTTGATCAACCTTTATAGATGTTGGGGTTGTCATTACGACCGTAGCTGGACCGATCCATATTGGTTCTGTGGGAGATTCTCTATTAAAGTTCTTGACATATACCTTATCACCTGGTTTTATCTTATGCAATGAAAAATCTAGTGGTATTCTTTGCACAAGCAAACCTAGTTTCCTTAGTTCTTCAATTCTACGTTGTATCTGTTTTAAATATTCATGAAGAACACATTCCCCTCTTAACATGGACAAGTAAGGTGGCTTTACTGTCCTACCATGCCAAAGTGACTGACCATGTAGCATTTCAAATGGTGATATATGCAAATCAGTACTAGGCCTGGTTCTTATGTTGAACAAAGCAAGAGGCAAAACATCTGTCCATTTTAAGTGTGTTTCTGAACAGAATTTACCTATTTGTGTTTTCAATTCTTTATGCATATGTTTGACCTGCCCAGAACTCTTGGCTCTTTGGGTGCTGTGTAATATTTGCTGGGAAAGGAAATGGGGGGATTGGAAAAAAGGGATAATGGGCAGTCTATAGTAGGGTATGGAGGAGTTTAAGGGAGAGCAGGAATATTGCTGCTGGTGAGGCAAAGGAGAGAGATGCCCCCTGCCGAGAGGAAGCAGCAGGGGTCCAATGACTGTTTGTCTTGAATGACTGAATTGATGTTTAGCTCCCTCTATGCCCCAGAAAAGATAGTCCACTTATCTGACTGCGAATTCAAATAATATAAAGTTTAATAATCAGTTGGGATTGGAGAGATATCAGGAAAGAGGTGCAAGGGAGGTCCCTAAATAAGGTTGGAGTCTGTCTCAGATTTTGGAGCTGAGGCCAGGCCCCACTGGCTGGTTGAGGGTTTTTCCCACTCCTGTCTACTCTATATCTATGCTAGCTTTGTCAAATTCAGAATCTTAGCAGTAGATAGAAAAGAACAAGAACGTCTGACCTTCAGAGCTGAATGGGCCTGTGTCTTTGGGCTGAAACAAGTAGAGGCACACCACTCCAGACTCAGAAGCCAACACTCCTCCCACCTCCAACACCAGGAAGGAAGTCTGGTTGGCAGGAAGGAGAAGTGCTAGTCACAAGACCCAACTGCCACTCCCAGTTGCCCCTTCCCCCACCAACTGTCAGTCTTGTTTCCTTTCCACAGCTGACATGACTTGGCAATGATGCATGCCAAAGCATTCTGTCATTGTCAAATACTGCTGCCCCTGTGAATTTTCTCCCATTGTGAACATAGGAGGATCCATCTGTGTATAATTCTATTTCTGGATCGACAAGAGGTGTATCTTTAAGGTGTCCATTTGGCCTATGCATGTGTTCCACTATTTGAGCACAATCATGCAATACTTCTCCATCCATTGGCAAATCAGGAATCAGTGTTGCTGGGTTCAATGGTGCACATCAATGAATTGTGATGTTATCTTTGCCTAACAAAATGACTTCATACTGGGATATTCTTGCATCGTTTGAATGAATGCATATTCTGCAACCATAACAGTTTTTCAATTTGGTGTGCAGAATACACATGCAATTTACATCCTAGTACTATATCATAGGACTTCTCGACCATTAGAGCTGTAGCTACTACACTCCTGAGGCTATGCACCATTCCTTGTGCAACTGTGTCAAGGATAGAACTGTAAAATGCAATGCCCTTAGATTCAACCCAAAATACTGTGCAAGCATTCCAGAAGCAATGCCTTTTGCTTCATGGACATACAAGTGGAATTCTTTCTTATAATCAGATATTCCCAAAGCTGGAGCTGATAGAATAGCTCCTCTCAACTGTGACAAAGCATGTAAATGTTCTTTATTCAATTGTAATGGTTCTTTAATGTCCTTCTTTGTCAAATCAGTAAAGCACTTGGAAATATGAGAATATCCCACTATGTACCGCATTGAGAAACCAGCAACCCCTAGAGAAGCTCTAAGTTCTTTCTTAGTTCTAGGGGTGCCTAGCTTCTGTATGTCTGCCATCCTCTTATTAGAGATTTTTCTGGTGCCCCCCTCCAGGACAAATGCTAAATATTTCACTGTTGGAAAGACCCATTGAATCTTCTTTTTAGAAACTTTATGTCCTCTCTTATGAAGTTCTATCAATAATTTCTTTGAATCTTCCAAACATGTTTTTGGGTCAGGAGTTGCTAGCAGCAAATCATCCACGTAGTATATCAATATACTACGTTTGAAAGTTATGGTGGCTAGATTTCTTTGCAACAGTTGACAAAATATTGAAGCAGACTCACAACAACCTTGAACTAATCTAGTATAGCACAACTGAGTTTGCCCCCATTGGAAAGCAAAAATATTTTGAGAATCAGGGTGCAACAGTATAGTAAAGTAAGCGTTGCTCAAGTCTAACACTGTATACCATTTAGCTTCTGCAGGTATTTGAGTTATATCTTTTGGTGATGGTGTGACAGTGTGTCTTTTCCTTATAAAATTATTCACAACCCTCAAATCCATCACAAATCTCCAGGCATGAGTGCCATTTTCATTTAGCTTATTCTTTTTAATAGCTAAAATTGGGCTATTGTATTCAGATACCATAGGTCTCAATATACCTTGCTCAAGCAAACTATTTATGATAGGTGTTATCCCTTCTCTTGCTTCTCCACTCAATTTGTATTGCGGTATCTTAGGTGGTATTCCTTCCCTGACCTCAATCCTGACAGGAGTAATTGACTTGATCTGACCCACATCATTTTGATGTTTTGCAAACACCCCCTGTGGTATATCTGTTGGTATGTCATACATAGATGTTACAACTTGAATCTTTTCAGTTTGATTACATTGCTCTCCATCCTCCTTCTACATATTCACTGGGGATAGAAGTAGCATCTCATTCTATTTCCTCTCATTTCCTTCAAGAACTTGAGGTAACTAGCTCCTTATATAAACTCTCATCAAGATTTAAAAAGCATTTCCCTCAAAACTTCTTTAGAGGAGTAGGCATTATTATCCTCATTGGAAAGATAAAGGTAACTTAGAGAAGTGAAATGGCTTATACAATGATCATACAGGTGGTAAAAGGAAGAGCTATGACTGGAACTTGGGACTAAGACTATTGTATCCATTGTTCATTCCCTCACTCTGTATTGTATTTTCAATCTTTCCTCCCTATCTTGTCTCCCAAAATGATCAAATATAACACCTCAAAGTCCCTTCTTGATCTTTCTATCTTATTCAAAAAATATCTATTATGCACTTCTCATAAATTACTATGTAAAGAAGAAACCTTCTCCCCATCTTTCTAATTCCCTTTTAGTATTCAACTTTAAAAAACCTTATGTTTATGCTGTATGAAAAAATAAATATGATGAACTGAGAAAGACACAGACAAGTGATGCAAACTGGACAAAGTACAGTTGCCACAATACAATCACAAATATACAAAGAATAAGTGTGGCCCCAAAGAAAGGATATGAAAACATATCTTTCTCTGCTCCTTTGCAATGTTGGGTGAGCCACAAGTGTGGAAGATATAATATTTTGCTATATTTTTGATCCATTTTACTGATTTTTTTTCTTTTCTCTCATATCTTGATTATTATATGAGATAGCTCCCTGGAGGTAGGGGGAAAGACTTTGGATTAAATTTAGGAAATGTAGAAACAAGATCTTCATAAAAAATTATTTTTTAAAAGTTATATATACTAGATAATACCATTTCTTCACTACTCTAATTTGTTGTCAAATCTACCTTCATGCCATTTATTGAGTGTAGATAGATATGTATATGTGTGATATATGAATTTATGTATACATGTAAACATATACACTCAAACAACCATCACTTTATTTAAGGTCCTGATTACCTCTGGCCAGGACTATTGCAATAGCTTTCTAATAAATATTTTTTCTTTCAGATTCTCTCCACTGGAATTCATCCTCTACTCAGCTGTCAATGTGATTTCCTTGAAGTGCAAGTTTGAACATATCAACTCCCCTACTAAATAAACTCTAGTGGCTACCGATTACTTCTCAGATCAAATATAAAGTCCTCTGTTTGGCATTTAAAGTCCTTCAAAATCTGTAACCTTCCTACTTTTCCAATATTCGTACACTCTATTTCCCTCTATTCACTTTATAATCTAACAATATTGGCCTACTTAGAGGTTTCGTGAATGTGACATTCTTTGTGCCTGTGCAATGATTGTTCTCCATCCTGACATGCTTTCCCCTCCTCACTCCCAACTTTTAAGCTTCCTGAGATTCCTTTAAGACTCAGCTGAAATTCCACCTTCTGTAGGAGGCCTTTTCCAGTTCTCAGCTAATACTTTTCACTTTCAGCTTAGCTTCACTGATTCCATGTTTACTTTCCTTGCTTCTAGTAATTTACATATTGTCTTCCTCATTTAAATTCTTTTCCTTAGAGCAAGGACTTTTTGCGGGTGTTTTTTATATTTCCAAATATACATATTTTCTTTTCTTGGCTTCAGAAATATCTTACTCTCCTGATTGTTCTATCTCTAATGGCTCCTTCTGGGTCTCCTTTGCTATCTCCTCTTTTTCAGGCTAACCCCAAATGGTGAATGTTCCCCAAGTGTCTATAGAGTTGGTCTTTTCTCCCTAACCACTTTCTTTTTTAAAAAATTGTATTTAATTAGATGGTTTAGAGTATTTTCCCATGGTTACAAGACTCATGTTCTTTCCCTCCCCTCCTTCAACCCCCTCCTGTATCTGATGTACAATTCCACTATTCCACTGGGTTTAACATGTGTCATTGATCAAGACCTATTTCCATAGTATTGATATTTACACTGTGATCATTTAGAGTCTAGTTCCCCAGTCATAGCCCCATCAACCCATGTGATCAAGCAGTTGTTTTTCTTCTGTGTTTCTTTTCCCACAGTTCTTCCTCTGAATGTGGATAGTGTTCTTTCTCACATGTCCTTCCGAATAATTCTGGATCATTGCATCGTTACTAGTAGAGAAGTTCATTACATTCGACTGTACCCCAGGGTATCAGTCTCTGTGTATAATGTTTTCCTGGTTCTGATCCTCTCACTCTGCATCAATTCCTAGAGGTTGTTCCAGTTCACATGGAATTCCTTCAGTTCATTATTCCTTTGAGCACAATAGGATTCCATCACCAGCATATACCACAATTTGTTCAGCTATTCCCCAATCTGAGGGTACCTCCTCATTTTCCAGTTTTTTGGCACCACAAAGAGAATGGCTGTGAATATTTTGGTATAAGTCTTTTTCCTTATTTGGGGTACAAATCTCTAAGGGGTACAAACCTAGCAGTGCTATGGCTAGTTCAAAGTCTTTTAGCGCCCTTTGGGCATAGTTCCAAATTGCCATCCAGAATGCCTGGATCAATTCACAACTCCACCAGCAATATATTAATTTCCCAATTTTGCAACATCCCCTCCAACATTTATTACTTTCCTTCGCTGTCATGTTAGCCAATCTGCTAGGTGTGCGGTGGTACCTTAGAATTGTTTTGATTTGCATTTTTCTGATTATAAAAGATTTAGAACACTTTTTCATGTGTTTATTGACAGTTTTGATTTATTTATCTTAAAATTGCCTATTCATGTGGAAGGGTTCTTTGAGTTAGCATTTTAAAATATTAGTAGAAATTCAGTAGGCAAAGGTAGTATTTTCATTCTGGGCATTAGAAACAATGTGAGGAAAGACAAGGAGATATGAGAACACAGTTTATATTTGGTAGAACAGAGCAGTGCATTTTGGCTATATTATTGAGTGCATGAAGACTGTAGTTTGAGCTAAGGCTGAAAAGTCTGTATACATCAGAGTGTGGTATGCCTTTGAATATTAAATAAATGACTTTAAACTTTGCTTAGTAGGTAATATGGAGTTATTGAAGATTTTTGAACCTAGAAATATAGGGACCACCTAAATGTTGAAGAAAGATTATTCTCTAGGTATGCCAGGTGGATTTGAGGAAACCTGTTAGAAGACCATTAAAGTTATCTAGACCTTTGGTAGTAATAATGAACTTTACTAAGGTAGTGGCTTTGGGAATAGACAGCAGACATGAGAAACATGAAGATGAAATTCATATGTGCAATTTAAAAAATAATTGGTCACTGACTAAGATTTGGAAGAGAGAGAAAAAATCAAAGAAAATCCTTAGACAATGAACAAGGAACTACCTTAGATAGAAGTAGTGAAGTTAGAAGGAAGGGCAGGTTAGTGGGAATGAAATTTGTTTGGTGTGGAGATGATGACTTTCAGGCTAGTAGCCAAATAGAGATGAATGGGATGCTGAATATCTGGAGCTCAGAAGAGTGATCTGCTTTAAAGGTACAGATTTGGAAATCTCCTGAATAAAGGCAATTGTTGAAGTTGTGAGGATGAATGAGAATGTTAGGAGAAAGTGGTTAGATTTCCTTTGGGAAAGGAAAGATTTTAAGACCAAGCAAGAGTTAGAAAAAAAAGTACAAAAGGCAAAATAAATAATTTTGATTATATTAAATTTAAAAGTTTTTGGACAAACAAAACCAATGCAACCAAAATTAGAAGGGAAGCAACAAATTGGGAAACAATCTTTATAACAAAAAAACTCTGACAAAGGTCTAATCACTTAAATTTATAAGTAGCTAAATCAATTGTACAAAAAAATCAAGTCATTCCCCAATTGATAAATGGGCAGCGGATATGAATAGACAATTTTCAGATAAAGAAATCAAAGCCATTAATAAGCACATGAGAAAATGTTCTAAATCTCTTATAATCAGAGAATGCAAATCAAAACAACTCTGAGGTATCACCTCACACCTAGTAGACTGGCTAACATGACAGCAAAGGAAAGTAATAAATGTTGAGGGGATGTGGAAAATTGGGACATTATTGCATTGCTGGTGGAGTTGTGAATTGATCCAAACATTCTAGAGGGCAATCTGGAACTATGCCCAAAGGGCGATAAAAGATTGTCTGCCCTTTGATCAAGCCATAGCACTGCTGGGTTTGTACCCCAAAGAGATAATTAGGAAAAAGGCTTGTACAAGAATATTCATAGTTACACTGTTTGTGGTGGCCAAACATTGGAAAATGAGGGGATGCCCTTCACTTGGGGAATGGCTGAACAAATTGTGGTATATGTTGGTGATGGAATACTATTGTGCACAAAGTAATAATAAACTGGAGAATTCCCACTTCCCTCTCCCCTACCCAGAGTTGACAAGAGTCTTACCCTTCATTAAACACTTTATATTTTTATATTTATATTTTAAATTTATCTTCAGAAGGCATTTTATTTTGCAACATTCAACATTTTTTACATATTTTATACTATAATCTGTTGATGTAATTCTATTACAGTGTAAGGCTCCCTGAGGACAGAGACTGTCATACCTAAACTTTGTATGTACTCCAGTGCCTAACACTGTTCTGCATACATTATACATAATTATTGTGGATGAATTATAATTTAACTGTCATTCCTACTAGATGAGAAATTTGTTCATACATTCATATACCTATTGGTTGAGCATCTACTATTCTAGCTATGTGCTAATGATATGCTGAGGAGTATGAAGGTAATGTCATTACAGAGCCTCTGGTCCTCAAGGAGCTTATAGTTTAATTACTATGGATTATACTAGAATCATTTATTGATGGAACAGCATATGATAATATAGAAGGAAGAGGAAGTGCTAAATCACAAAATGTAGGAGATCTGAGAAGAGAAAGATGATTGAGAATTAGATCAATCAAAGAGTATAGTGATGAAGTGGAGTTTTTCCTGGGTCTTAAATCACAAAAGGGAATTTGAATATATAGAGAAGAGGGCGGAGAGCATGATTAGCAAAGAATCTTGAGTAGGGCATGGCATGCATTTAAAAGAGAGAATATTAACATTGAAGCTACATATAGGAGAACTAGTAGAGGAACCTAATTCTTCATTGGGCATTTTTATTTGTATACTTGGTAATGAATAATCATCCTGTTTTTAAAACTGAAAAAGGGACTAGATAGTTTATTCAATCATTTAGTGGATTATAAATTCTTTTTTTTCTCTTTAAAGTTGTACAATTTGCTTTTGGTGGCATTTCTCTAGTTTTTAATTAATCTACTTAAAATACATTTATTGAGCACACACTACATTCCCTATGGAGGCATAGTAGGCATTATAAACTATTAGAAGATCCAATCCCATTAGGAAACCCCTCAAAATTAAGATTATCCCCAGAGAATAGAACTAGAGAAAGTAAAATTTCTGTTACAACAGTATTGTTTGCAAATAGTCTGACAAGCAAATGTATGAACTATAAGATAAAATGAGGTTTCTGGCTTATCTGAGGATTTGATTTATTTATACTACCATTTATATTCTCCTTTATCAGAGAAAATGAAGAGTTGATTGTACTTTTCACCCACAGATTTTTAGTCCCCAGTTTTTCAGACGTTTATAATGTGAAAAGTCATTACTATGTAACCTGAGGAAAAAGAAGACTGAAATGTTATATTTAACATTCAAATACATTTTTACATATTCTTTGATAATGCAGGATTAATGCTTCATTCTACTTCCAACTACTTAGGAGTACAGAGTACAGCAATACCTTCTAGAAGGAAATGGGAAATAATGGTGAAGTATAGATACTTGTAATATTTTTTTTACATAAAAAATAGCAAACCACATTTTGAAGCAAAATAACATTGAAGACATTCACACCGCACATTTAACAGCGGCTGATTTTTAAAAGCAAATAAAATAACTTAGAAATAAGATTATATTTGCTATAACAAGTAAAGCTAAACACTATATACACTATATATACACTGTAAGAATTAGAATACTAATCAGTCATTGCAGATTAGGTAAAATATATTTTTGGTAAGATAATATTATCTAATAACAACTAGCCAATAATTTTTTTTTAAATGGCTACAGAAACAAAACAAAGACACTTAATTTGCTCCAACAAGATGTCAATTTTTAAGTTTAATCAGCAGTAAAAATGAACAAATGAGGGAAATAAAGAGACGTTCTGGAGGTAGTGGAGGGAAAACCCAGCATAGACAAGTTTATGTCCTTCACACCCAGTCAACATACAAATCTTTAAGCAATATAACAATAAGAATAGAAACTGTAGAGCAATCAAGGTTCAGTATAAATGCTTTCATCAGTGTTAAAAGGTCAAGAGTGTTCTGCTTAGGTATCAAAGAGATTAAATTTCCTAAAGAGAATTTGAATTTCACTTGAGGATGCTTTTCTATTTTTATTTAATGCCCAGATAAGTACAGCTGAACTAGAAGCTTGTTCTTATCTGATCTTAGTCCCTTTATGATTTACTTGCTAATCCCACAGATCTTAAACTGGCTCTCTATTATTAAATTCTAATGAATATAACTCTATACCCTGTGGCTATAGACTAAAGTGAGGGCAAAGGTAGGGGGAAGAAAACACAATTAAAAAAAAAAAGCAAATAAGTCTGCATTCAATTTTTACCAGCATATATATAATCCCCATCCAAAAAGGCTATCACTAAATCATCATAGCTCTAGCCCCATGCTATGAAGGCAAGATTTCCTCATAATTTTCATGCTTCTTTTCCCTAAAGGAGAGCAAGCTTGCAGATTTGAACCTTGGGTCCAAGCCCACCACCAGGAATGCTTCCGAGGGAAGCACAGAACTAAGAATTAAAAATACTGCTATAGGAAGGTACTGTAAGCAGCATTCAAAGGTAAGGATGGAACGTTGGAAGAGGATATGATTGAAGGATGAAGATGGTTGATAGCAGAGGATCATGGGAAAAGAACGAGGACCTGGGAGAGTTCCCAGAGGAGGTCTAGGCTTTTGAGATTTGATCTCAAGGTGAGAGGAAGTGACTTACCTTGTTGGAGATCAGTCAAGAGTCAGCTGAAGAATATTCAGAGAAACAGCCCTGGGACTTCTTAAGAAAAATATTACAGTGTCTTGATATCTCTAGTAACATCTACAGAGAGATTCAGGACTCGTTGGACCTGTGGGGGTCTCGGACTCATGGTCCGAGAGCCAAACCCCCTCTCATCCTTATTGCACCTGCCTTACTTTTACCTTGACTCCTTTAGTATTGAATTCAACTTGAGAAATAGTTGGGAGGTGAGGAGAAATTCTGATCTTGCTCTGAAGCAATCAGAATGAAGGACCTCTTTGGGACTTAGAAATAGGGACACTGACACCTCTAACTGACCTTCCTCACTTCCAATTATCCTGAGTTATTAAACTATTCAAATTGCAGTCAGATAGTAAAAAGGGGTTTATTTAAGGAGCTTGGAGGAAGCAATTCTCTGGGTTACTGATCAGCCATTGCTAAGTGCTGGTCAAGACCCCTCCCCCCCACTGAGTCAGTGGGCTGGGGGGAGGCTTGTCTTCCTGGGTGGTTAGTGCTTGGGTATTTTGGGGTATCCCTTCCATCATCGATTAAAGGAGACCCTCTTTCAACTTACCAACATGGCTTTCCATAGGAGAAACATGTTTTCCTGAACTATACCCTCTGTACTACAGCCCAGGAAGAGAAAGAGTGAGAGAGCAAAACAGGAGTCACTCCACCTCACTGCTATCCTTTTCTCATTCATCTGTTCACAAATAATAGCTTCCTCTAGATCAATAAACACCATCCTCAAAATAATCATTCAAGTACAGTTATTAGAAAATAAAGAAAATAGGAAGGATTTCATTTTATAATCTTACCTCAAAAGAAATGTTTCAGGCTAAAAAGGATCTTAGATCATCTAGTGCATGTTCATTTTATAAATGAGGAAACTGAGGCCCAAGATATTTAAAAACACAAACATACATATCTCTGTCTGCCAGAGGCAATCAAGTTTCAACTTCGATCAAGTGTCAGTCAGGTGCATGATACTACTTCAGTTGTAGTGTTCTTTAGTGATATTATATATCTCATGTCAAGTGTAGCTATTTATTTAAATATTCTCTCTCTCTCTCTCTCTCTCTCTCTCTCTCTCTCTCTCTCTCTCTCTCTCCACATATATATGTATATGTTTTTTCTTTATAGAGGCAACTGCTAACTGAATTCTTGTCTAAATATGACCTTTAAATTTAGGCAAAATATCTAATCTTCAGAGGAGTTCAATTTCTACATGTATAAAGTGAAGGCATAGGATTAGATGAATTTTATGGCTCCATCCAATTCTAAAATGAGTCCAAGACTGATGCTGTGTTGTGATAATGCTGGATTATTATTCCCCCAAGGTTCTATCTTGGAGTCCATCTCTCTTCTTTATACACTTTCTTTTGGTGATCTCATTATCTTAGCTTTAGTTCTCTCTAAAAAGGTGGTTCCCAAATCTAAATATTCAGCTTTACTCATTCTTTTAAATTTTAGATTTACATTATCAACTGTTTGATGGCTATCAGTCAGATGTCTATAAGCACCTCAAATTCAACATATCCTAGAAGGAATTCATTACCCCCCCATAAACCTATTTTTTGCCCAAAGTTATAGTGTTTTACCAGGAGTACCACTATCTAACCAGGCACCAAAGTTCATAATCTTTAAAATCATCCTTTACCATTCTCTCTCTCATCAACCACCTTCCTCATATCAAATGAATTATTAAATCTTATCAATTTTTACTTTAGAATATCTATTGCATCTCATGGTCCCACCAGTTGGGTTCTAGAATATCTTCCTTAAGTAAAGATCTTATCGTATCACTCCTAATTTGGCTTCTAGGTATTAATTCCAGAACCCTTGTGGCCTTCTTTCCCCCAGAACTATAACTTTCTTTTAAACATAGTCAATTTGCAATTGACTATAATTATAATTTAGAATTAGCAACATCATGATATGGTAAAGTAAAGGGCTGGCCATGTCATTGCCTTGTAATCAGGAAGACACAAGTTCAAGTGTGTCAAAACCTATGTGACTTTAAATAAAAATCTCATAGAATTTCAGTCCTCCAGGCAATTCTCACATTAATTTGAAGACAAACCTCTCTGTATTGGTGAAGGATGTTTTCACAAGAAGATTCCTATGCAGATGATATGACAATACCAAATTTGTTTCCCTAATTTGAATAAACAATTGAATGAAAATAAAATTGAGCACATACTTAGCAAGTTGCTTCTCAGCATCAGCACAGAGCTCAAGAAGCCCCATTAGGACAGCAGACACATCCATATAAGGCTCCCATACTGTAAAACCTCTTCCAATTAGATCAATAGCAGTTCTTCGAATTGTGCTGTGCGGAGGGAGTTTAGGACTAGGTGGTTGTAGGAGAAGGAATGTCAATGCCTTGCCTAAGATACAAAACAAAATGAAAAGGAATAAGTTAATTTTCCTTCTTGGATATTTTCTTCAAATTGTAGCCCTTATGTCAGATTGAATTAGATATCAATTTAGATCATAAAGAAGTAATATACCAAGACAACAAGAGATGCTTCCAGTTCAGACAGTTGTAAATCACATACCTTAAAAGTTTAATAAAATGACCAGAGTAGAAATTAGTTCTCTCTATATGGAGTATAGAAAAATCATTGTTAACTTACATTTATATTCTAACAAGAGTTTTAAATTTGACAACAAAATTTTATTTATTTATACTATACAATATTTATACCAAAAGCACAGTAGCTCTCTTTAAGAAGAGGCGGCATGATAGAGTTAAGTAGGCACTGGATTTGAAAGCAGATCTGAGTTCAAATCCCAGTTCTGCTAACTATGACCTCCATGTGAACTTGGAAAGAAAACAAGACATAGTGGACTAGACCTGGAGTCAGGAAGACCTGGGATTCAAATTCCTAAATATTGAATATGTAAGCCTGGGCAAGTCACTTCACCTCTCTGTCCTTAATTTGCTCATCTGTAAAATAATAGGTTTAGGCTTAATGACTTATTGAGTCTTTGCAAGCTCAAAAACCATGATGCTATGAACTTTCTAAAAAATGATTTTTCTAGTTTGAATCTGCAAAATGTAGTTGATTTTCCCCTTTTGCTAAGTTGAGCTAACACCACATTGACCCTTTTACTATTCACTTCAATTACAGAATTTGACATTCATTTGTTCTTGGTGAGGGTTCCCAAAACACTAAGTTGATTAAAAAAATTCTCCCCACTTAGTTTTTCCCTTCTAATCTTGGTTACATTGGTTTTGTTTGTACAAAACCTTTTTAATTCAATATAGTCAAAATTATTTTACATCTTGTAATGTTCTTTATCCCCTATTTGGTCATAAATTCTTCACTTCTATGTTCCTCTAATTTACTTGTGGTATCAACCTTTATGTCTAAATCAAATATCTGTTTTGGTTTTATCTTGGCATTGAGTATGAGATATTGGTCTATACCTAGTTTCTGCCATACTGTTTTCCAGTTTTACCAGCAGTTTTTGTTAAAAGTGAATTCTTATCCCAAAAGCTGGGATCTTTGAGTCTATCAAACACTAGATTTCTAAGGTCATTTACCCTTATATATATATTGTCTATCTAATCTATTTCATTGATCCACAATTCTATTTCTTAGCCAATATCAGAATGTTTTTGATGATTGTTGCTTTATAGTACAATTTGAGATCTGCCAATGCTATGCTACATTCCTTCACTTTTTTTTTATTAATTCCCTTGAAATTCTTGATCTTTTGTTCTTTCAGATGAATGTTAGTATTTTTTCTAGTTCCATAAAACAATTTTTTGGTAGCTTGATTGGTATGGCACTGAATAAGTAAACTAATTTAGGTGGGATTATAATTTTTATTAAATTAGCTAATCCTGCTGTGAGCAATTAATATTTTTCCAATTGTTTAGATATCACTCTAATTGGATGAAATATTTTATAATTATGTTTGTATAATTACTGTGTTTGTCTTGGTAAGTAGATTCTCAAATATTTTATATTGTATAGAGTTATTTTACATGGAATTTCTCTATCTCTTGCTGCTGGACTTTGTTAGCAATATGTAGAAATATTGATGTTATGTAGGTTTATTGTGTATTCGGCAACTCTGCTAGCTAGTTATTATTCCAACTAGTTTTTAATTGATTTCCTATGATTCTCTAAGTATGTCATCATATCATCTGCACAATGAGAGTTAAGTTTCCTCACTCCCTGTTTTAATTCCTTTCATTTCTTTTCTCTTATTGCTAAAGTTAGCATTTCTAATATAATATTAAATAACACTGATAATAATAGGTATCTTTGCTTCATCTCTGATCTTACTGGGAAAGTTTCTAATTTGCCTCCATTGCATATTATACTTGCTGATGGTTTTAGACAGATAATACTTATTTTAAGAAAAGGTCCATTTATTCCTATATTTTCTAATATTTTTAATAGGAATGGGTGTTGTATTTTTGAAAGGCTTTTTGTGCATCTATTGAGATAAATCATCATGTGATTTCTATTAGTTTTGTTATTAATATAGTCAATTATGCTAATAGTTTTCTTAATATTAAAACAGCTTTATGTTCCTGGTAAAATCCCACTTGGTCATAGTGGATAATCCTTGTGATATATTTCTTTAGTCTGTTTGTTAGTATTTTATTTAAGATTTTTACATTGACATTTCTTAAAGAAATTGGTCTATGGTTTTCTTTCTGTTTTTGCTCTTCCTGGCTTAGGTATAAATACTATATTTGCATCATACCATTTGAAATCTAGTTGTAGCATGCAAAGCTTTGTTGCTACATCTGTCATTGTTTCCCCTATCCCTCAAGAGTTGGCTCACGTTCCCAGCAGGGTTAACTGAGGACAGTTGTGCACCATCCAGTTCTCTGTAGTCTCTTTGCTAATATTTTATTTAAGATTTTTTGCATCAATATTGTTAGAAAAAATAGATTCAACAAATATTTATTGAGACTACTGTTAACAGTGTTGAGGTTAGGTGATGGGGGATTTAAAAAACAGATAAAATATGGTCTTCATGTGTTCATATAGTTTACTATTGGTTTCATAGAGTCTAAAAGTTTAATAGGATTAACATTGTAACAAATTGTCTTTTTTTTTAATTCACATATGGTTAAATGAAGGAAGATATGATTCTAATTCTAAAATTCAAGGATTCCAAGATGGTGCTGCTATTGCTATAAGTCCAATAAAAAAAAGGCTAATTGACTGATATAAAATATCAATTTAACTATTTCAAACAGTTATCTTACATTTTCAAAAAAGTCACATTAATGGGTATGAAGAGGTGAAAGGGAGACAGAACAGGAATAAGACCAATATTGAGAATTACCACAACTAATGTTCACAATAGTACTCTATAAAGTGCTTTTCTTACCACAAACCTCTAAGCTAGGCAGAAAAAAAACTATTGCTATTTTTATAGATGAGAAAATCAAAGCTCAGAAAGATTAAACAATATGGCCAGTCAGGTAATGTGTTGAAATAAGAGAGAAGAAGGGGGGCAGGGGAAGAAAAGAGGAGGAAGGTAACATGTATTTATGAAGTGTCTACTCTGTGCCAAGCATTGTGCTAAGCTTTTCTAAAAACCTCATTTTCTTCTTAACAACTACTCTGTGAGGTAGGAAGCATCATTATGCCTCCCTCTTTTTAAAAGTTGAGGAAACTGAAGCATATAGAGGTTAAGTGACTTGCTTAGGGTCATATAGCTAGCTAATAAGTGCTTGAGACAGAATTTGAACTCAGATATTTATGACCACAGAACCAAGTGCTCTATCCACTATGACTCTCTATCCAGTGCTCTTTTCACAATACTGTGCTATCAAGACAAATCAGAGACAAAAGGAATATAATGAAGTTCATTCTACTAAATAATAGTTATATCATGATCTGGATTTTTTAAAGGTGAGGTAGTTTGAAATCTATTAAAGGTCACTGACATATTACTAGTGTTTCAAAGGTGACCATCATCAAAGGAAGAATCACCAAGTGCTCAATCAACCAGTAATGAGTCTTTTCTTTTATCCAGGTTGGTCCTTGGATATAATCTATGGCTGGGACTATGATATGAACCTCTCTAGTATAGTAAATCTGCTAGAGCGTGCCTTTTACTAGTATAACCATCAGGATCCCAAGGTCACTTCCATGCCATGGTGCCATGCTAAGTAAGGCTTTACTAGAGCATTTATTAACCCTATGCATATAGCCATAAGCAAAAACAAAAACCTTTTCTATCTAAAAGCTACATCTCACTGGGGAGGATATAACATGTATACAGATATGTGGAAGGTGAGGAATAAAGGGGAACAAGGAGATAAGAATCACTTGTTATTCTCATTTTCCTAAGTGCTCTTGGAAAATTCAAGGAGAGAGCACTAATAACTACAGAGGATTCTAGAAGAAATAAAAATTGAACTGAGCCTTGAGGGAAGACAGAGATTCTGAAAGACCAAGGTAGGAAAGAAGAATCCATGGCAGTAATGAATTTATATTGGCAAGAGAAGGAAAGCTGACTTTCTTAGCTAGAACACAGGGTCTATGAAAAGGTCTATGAAAAAATAAGGCTGGAAAGGTAGGATGGAAGCTAATTCTTGGTCCATAACTATTTAATATGTGCCAGAAGTTGTACTGTGGATAATAGGGCAAAAATGCAGTCCAGACCCTTGAAGCACTCATATTATGAGGGAAAGAGCATGTAAATAAATAGGCATATAAGAGATATACAAAGGAGAAAGTTAATTTCACTTAAAGTTGTATGTGTAAGAGTTGGAAATTTTCTAAAACTCTTAAGATCATTCAAAATATTGTGAAAGTCCTTAAATGCTAGTCTCAGCCATTTAGATTTTTAGAGGCAACAAATAGGGGAATATTAATTTTTTATATTAATAGAATATATAAATTTGATTAATGACTAGTTTGATATTAATAGAAATGTGTTCTTTAGGAAATTTGTACTTTAGGAAACTTTTCTGGGAGGGGGGATTCGGGGAGCAGTATAGAGAAGAGATTAAAAGAGAGGAAAGAATGGAGGCAGAGAGGCTATTAAGGAGACAATTATAATAGTCCAGGAAAGAGGAGATGAGGATCTAGTCTAGTGTTATAACCTTTGTTTAAAAAGAAAGGAATAAACGTGAATTTCTGAAGAGTTAGAATCAATAAGATTTGGAGAAATGATGGCTATGGAGGTGAAGAAGAGAATGAATTAGATTATGAAAGTGGGTATCTAACAGAATGACGGAACCTTAAATAGCTATGGCTAAAGAATTAAAATGACAATTATTCATGTAAATAGATATATTTTCTTATTCATGATGTCTTCTAAATATTCAGTTTATAAAAATTAAGATAAAAAAGGTTTAAATTGTCTGGTATTTGAAACCATCTAAATGTCTCTATCTACATTTATACATTAATAATTACATACATAAATATACATAATTCACATATAAATAAAGATTGATTTCTTAGCATGAATATTCTTAATAGGATATCAGAAAGGGTTGGGGGGTTTTATTTATGATGTGGTCCTCACACTTCTTAAGCTTTCTTATTTTCCTTCTTCAGTGAAGAAAGCATACCCTTAGATCAGAATCCTTTTTAATAGGCATTGCTACTGAGATTGGTCAAGTAGATTAGGGAAATCCCAGCCGAGGGCCTTGCTCCAGATCTGAACTCTGTTCTGTAATCTCTGGAAAGGCATTTTACCTTGTTAAGTCTTAATTTGTCCAGTCTTAACTTCCTTATTGAGAAAATAAGAGGGTTGCACTAATGATATCTAAGGTGTTTTCCAACTCTAACTCTATGATCTTATAATTCTGTAAAGGCTTTTAATCCTTTGAGAGCATTGAAGTTAAATTCTTAAGGTAATTCAAAAGATAAAAATCACTTTAAAAAACAAATCCTCATCTTCATGACTAGATATTATTAAAATTTTCAATTTTATAATTGAATTAATTATAAATGAAATTTTTGAATCCATTCATTCATTGATCAATAAATTTATTGTTAATATTCTAAGATAGTCATACATTTAAATAAAAAGTTACCTAAGGTGAACAATAATGCACACTAAAACAATATAACAGTGATTGGCAAACAGTAGGTACTTGAAATACATTTTGTTTTATACATAGAATTGAAATGTAGAATTATTACTGGCAACTGATAGAAATAAAAGGTAAAACCTAAATTAAGACTTTATAATTGTCCAAGTAGCTTTTGAAAATTATAGGGGAATCAACGGAGAGTCTTAACCTCATTATCATAGCTATCATCTTTGTGAGTAACTATACCATCATTCAGATACTTTGTGTATCAAAATGGAAAACAAAGGTTTATTAGAAAATACACATGTACAATAAGAATGCCATATTAATTTATTAAAGCTAACCTTACCACAAAAGATAGACAACTTGCAGGACTCAATTATGTTTAAGCCCCTCTCTACTTTTTAAGTATCAATACAGACCTAAACCAAAGAGTTTTATGATTGGGTGAAGGAAGGGACATTGGAGCTGATTTTTCATTAGCAATTCTTCTCACCTTATCAGTAATCTTATTATTCTGTTAGCAAGACCAAGAAGTTTTGGTCTTCCAGCCACCAATCGCCATTTAAAATTTTACAAATTAAATCCAGCATTTAAAATTCTACAGCACAGAAAAGATGAACAGTTAGTGCACATAGTTAAATATATAGTTAAATTCACATAGTGCATTTAAAAAGAGAAAAATCTGTTTGATTCTATTCAAATTTTCATTCATCAGTGCTAATTATTTTTATAAATAAACATTAAAATTACAATACAAAGAAGAGGAACAAAATATTATTTCTCCATAATTCATAAAAAATAACTAGAAAACATAGAAACAAATATAATATTTATTTAAGTTGTTAAAGCTTATCTTTGACATCTCTATAAAACAAAATACTATGCTGAATACTTTAAATCTTGTTAAATAATTTTTAAATGTTAAAATCTAAAATCCTATAAGCAAAAAAAAATTAAATAGATTTTTAAAATAGCTAAACAGAATCTAAAATCTGGCTTTTTATTCAAAAATTACATCCGTTAAGCCCCAAACTTTCTCTGAATGATGTAAGCAACTTGAAGTGACATACTGCAAAATCCATGGCATTTCAGTGCTGAAGACCTAAGCCTAGGCCCAAGTGCTAGTTTTGCCATTAAGCTGTGTAAAGATGGGATTAACTCTCTCCTGCCCATTTTTAGATTTAATTGCCAGAAGCTTACACATCCCACTTATCCTTAAATGGGGGAGGTCTGTGACCCATGTGTGGGATAGTGGATGATGAATCAGAACCTACTGACTGTTTCCTGGGCTATCCTAAACAAAGCTTTAGCTGTAATTGGTCCATGTAAAATGAAAGGAAGTCACAGGAAGTAACGAAAAGGAATGGTCTTTAAAAATGCCAAGAACTTCCTGTGAAGACATCTTTTACCTTGAACTTTAGGAGCTCTGGCTGAGGACTGCTTCTATTAGGACTACTGTGCAGGTGAGTGAAAAGGGCTGACTCCCTTCCTTGGATTTCCTTGATGTACTAGCTTTTGGAGGGGACCCTCATCTGGGAGGCCTCTTGGCTAAAACCTTCCTTAACTGACCCACAGGCCCTCCAGCTAGGGTTTCTGGAGCCCTGACCGAGTAAAGCCAAGGCTTGAGCAATAGTCTAGCTCGTTAAGCTATATTTCTTACTCTGCCCTTTTTCTCATTTCTCTACTTTCACTTTTTCTATATTTTATAAATAAATTGCTAAAAATCATTGGGAATTGATTAATTCCTGTTGAACGTATTCTTAAATAATCTAGTCCAATCCTTTACATTCTGCCCCTTACAGCTGTATGAACTTGGTTAAGTCAGTTTCTTTCTAAGTCTCAGTTTTCATTTCTATAAAATAGAGAAGTCAGATTAAATGATCTTTTAAGTCTATCTAGCTTTAATTGCACTGGTTTTATCCTATTATCACTCATTACCACTTATTTATTTATGCAATAGATCCATATTTTCCCTCTTTTCATAATTTCAAAGTAAAAAATGTGAAGAATGCAAGATATGTAGCAAAGGGCTCTTCTATTTTTTTAACCTATTTATTTTTGAGATCAATTAAACTTTCTCATGTTCATATAAATATGCACATGTGAAAAACTAAAGATGGCTATAAAGGCTAAAGAAGAAGAAAATAATCTTTTCAGAAGATTACTTATTAACTAAAGAAAATTTTCAAAAGGAAAGCAAATAGTTACAAACTAGAAATTAGGCAAACCAAGAAGAATGTTAAAAATAACTTGCAAGTTATTTCCAAGCCAATAATAAAATAATTAATTAGTTCTCTATGATTTGCATTGCTAAACTGTAGTTACCATTTAAAAAATTCCTTCCCATTATCCATAACTTTCTATGATTTCCCAAATTAAATGCTTAATAAGTGACTAACAACAAATAATGTGGTTAATAATAAAATAACAGTTAACAATAATTAAAATGGTTAATTAATGAAAGCTAATATTTACCAAAAATTAAGGAGTTTACAAAGCATTTAAAATGTATAATATAATTTGATTCCGTTTCATATGGGAAATATTATGGTCCTACATAAGTATTATTACCTACATTTTATAGTTGAGGAAATAAGCTTAAAAGGAGTTACTAGTTTTACCATGGTCATACACCTAGTAAATATTACAAAGAAGTTCCCACTCAGATTTTTCTAATCCTAGATTTTTCAAACTATACCATATTGCCTCTTACTTAAGTGAATATGATTATTTTGATTTGGCAAACAATCTTGATTTTATTCAAAAGTAGTTCCAGAAATTTCAAATAAAAAACAATACTAGGTTTTACCAGGAGTATTTGAAAAATGTTTCATTTTTGTTTCACATGTAGTCGGTACCTAATAAATGTGTTAATAAATAAGTACATAAAAGAGAATAAACTACAGGATTAATGAGAACACTTAATACCCTTGGTGTGTGTCTAATACCCAAAGATAAAAATGAACTAGAAGAGAAGCTAAACTAATTCTGGATCACAATCTATCTTCCTTTTATCTCATTTCCTCTAAATCTATTTGGTATCCTAATTATGATGTCCAGTCATTAAAGAAACTGAGGTTAAGTGACTTGCCCTAAATCCCACAGCTGGTAAATGGTTGAAGTTGAATTTGAGTTTGTGTCTTCCTGATTCCAGTTCTAGTGTTTTATTTAATGCCCATCTCTAGTGGAGATGATAATAGTACCCACCTCAGAGGGCTGTTGTGAGGAAAAAAATGAAGTATTATTTTTAAAGCACTTAAGCACAGTACTTAACACATAGTATATGCTTAATTAATAAATGTTTATTCCCTTCCCTTCTCTGTTTATGGCTAAACTCCTTGATGGTTCTTCTATAATTCATTCTATTCTTCTCTCTCTTCTCACTCTCTTCTTAACTCTCTTTGTAAGGTAGTTTCTGTCCTCATCATTCAAGTGAAACACCTCTCTTTAAAGTTACCTATAATTTCTTACTTGCTAAGTCTAATAATGGCCTTTATTTAACTTTTTGAATGATCAGCGATCTTTGGCATCATCAGTTATCCTCTTCTTGAAAGGTATTCATGATCCAATTTTCTCCTGATCACCATCCTATTTGTCAACATCTTTTCTGCTTTATCTTTGTCCAGGTCATACCTGCTAATCTTGGAAGCCTACCCATGCTGTATTTTGGGCTCTCTTCTCTTCTCCTCCTATACTTTTTTTTTTGTGAGATCATCATTTCCCATAGGATTAATTATAATGTCTACCCAGAAAAAAATTTTTTTTGATCTATTTATCCAGGCCTCATCTTGCTTCTTATTTCCAGTCTTGTACAACTGGACACCTCAAACTGGATATTCCATGGATATCTTAGATTCCATATGTTCAAAATTGAACTCAATGGCATTCTTTCCAAATCCTCCCTTCTTCCTAACTTCTGTCTGCTGAGGAGCCACCATTTTCCCAGTTGATAAGGCTTAAAGGTTAGGTATCATTCTCAACTCCTCATTCTCTCTTATCCCCCATTTCCAAGTCCTGTCAATTGAGCTTTGTAATACCTCTCATTTATACTACTGTCTCTCCTCTGATGATGCTAAATCCCAGATTTAAGACTTTCCTACTTCATGCCCAGACTACTAAAACAGATTAGTGATGAGTCTCTTGGTCTCACTCTTTCCTAATTCTAATCCATCATCTTATGGATTAAGTGATTAAGTGATCAGTCAATAAAAATTTATTCTAAGTGTTTGTTAGTACTTTGCTAAGTTCTAGAAGATATAAAAAGAGGCGAAAGATGGTCCCTGTCCTCAGGAAGCTCATGATCTAATG
This sequence comes from Monodelphis domestica, assembly GCF_027887165.1. Lineage (NCBI taxonomy): Eukaryota > Metazoa > Chordata > Mammalia > Didelphimorphia > Didelphidae > Monodelphis > Monodelphis domestica. Next base: position 432,979,373 of record NC_077229.1, on the reverse strand, counting down.
AAGAAGCAATAAACAAATATATGAAAATAAGCTATATACAAGACAAACAGGAAATAATTTAAAAAGGGAATGCACTAGAATTAAGAAGGGCTGGAAAAGACTTCCTTTAAAAAATGATAATTTAATTGGGACCTAAAGGAAGCCAGAGAGGCTGGTAGGAGATGAAAAGTTAAGAGTGTTCCAAATGTGGAGGCCAGAGAGAATGCCTAGAGTCAAAAGATGGAATGTTTTGTTTGTGGAACAGCTAGGAAGCCAGTATCATTGAAGTCAAAAGTATGTGATAAGGAAATAAGGTATAAGAAGACTAAAAAGGTAGTAGAGGGATTAGGCTATGAACTGGTTTTGAATGCCAACCAGAAGATTTTGTACTTGATACTAGAGGTGCCAGATATCTTCAGGGTGGAGGAGAGATGAGGATGTTTGTAGACAGTAGGAAATTAGTCAATATATAGGAGAAAATTGAAAATAAGTGATAGAGTAGGAATGACAAAAGGAGCAATCTATTGGAAGAAACTGGAAGGAATGAAATTGACTCAGGCAGTAGGGGTTAAAGAGTAAGGCTACTTCATCTTGTGAGACTAGAGAAGAGATAGAAGCAGAAGGCATACGAAAGATATAAAATAAAGAAGAGATTTCACAGTGAATGGCCCCAACTTTTTTTCTATAAAATATGAGGAAGAAAAAGAAATTGAAGGTATTAAAATTGGCAAAGAAGAGACCAAGCTATCACTCCTTGCAGACGATATGATGGTCTACTTAAAGAATCCTAGAGAATCAACAAAAAAGCTAGTTGAAATAATCAACAACTTTAGCAGTTGCAGGATACAAAATAAACCCACCGAAGCCATCAGCATTTCTATATATCTCCACATCTAAGCAGCAGGAATTAGAAAGAGAAATTTCATTCAAAATCACACAAGACAACATAAAATACTTAGGAATCTATCAGACAAGACAAACACAGGAACTATATGAACACAACTACAAAACACTTTCCACACAACTAAAACTAGATCTTAGCAATTGGAAAAATACTAACTGCTCATGGGTAGGATGAGCTAACATAATAAAAATGACCATCTTACCCAAGTTTAGCTATTTATTTAGTGCCATATCCATCGAACTTCAAAAAAACTTTTACTGAATTAGAAAGAAGGATAACAAAGTTCATTTGGAAGAACAAAAGATCAAAGATATCCAGGGAAATAATGAAAAAAAAATGCAAAGGAAGGTGGCCTTGCAGTACCAGATCTCAAACTATACTATAAAGCAGTGGTCATCAAAACAATTTGGTACTGGCCAAGAGACAGAAAGGGGGATCAGTGGAATAGACTTGGGGTAAATGACCTCAGCAAGACAGTCTATCATAAGCCCAAATAATCCAGCTTTGGGGACAAAAATCCACTCTTCTGATAAAAACTGCTGGGAAAATTGGAAGACAGTGTGGGAGAGATTAGGCTTAGATCAACACCTCACACCCTACACCAAGATTAACTCAGAATGGGTGAAGGACTTGAACATAAAGAAGGAAACTATAAGTAAATTAGGTGAACACAGAATAGTATACATGTCAGACCTTTGGGAAGGGAAAGACTTTAAAACCAAGCAAGAGTTAGAAAGAGTCACAAAATAGAAAATAAATAATTTTGATTACATCAAATTAAAAAGTTTTTGTACAAACAAAACCAATGTAACCAAAATCAGAAGAGAAATAACAAACTGGGAAACAGTCTTCATAATAAAATCCACTGACAAAAGTCTAATTACTCAAATTTACAAAGAGCTAAAACAATTGTACAAAAAAAAAATCAAGTCATTCTTCAATTGATAAATGGACAAGGGACATGAATAGGCAATTTTCAGTCAAAGAAATCAAAACCATTAAATAAGCACATGAAAAAGTGTTCTAAATCTCTTATAATTAGAGAGATGCCAATCAAAAAAACTCTGAGGTATCACCTCACACACAGCAGATTGGCTAACATGATAGCAACAGAAAGTAATGAATGTTGGAGGGGATGTGGCAAAGTCCAGACATTAATTCATTGATGCTGGAGTTGTGAATTGATCCAACCTTTCTGGATGGCAATTTGGAACTATGCCCAAAGGGAGATAAAATAATGTCTGCCCTATGATCCAGCCATAGCACTGCTGGGTTTGTACCCCAAAGAGATAATAAGGAAAAAGACATGTACAAGAATATTCATAGCTGCACTCTTTGTAAAAAATTGGAAAATGAGGGGATACCCCTCAATTGAGGAATGGCTGAAGAAATTGTGGTATATGTTGGTGATGGAATACTATTGTGAATAAAGGAATGATAAAGTGGAGGAATTCCATGGGGATTGGAACAACCTCCAGGAAGTGATGCAGAGAGGAGCAGAACCAGGAGAACATTGTACACAGAGACTGATACACTGTGGTACAATTGAATTTAATGGCTTTCTCCATTAGTGACAATGCAGTGATCCTGAACAACCCAGAGGGATCTATAAGAAAGAACACTATCCACATTCAGAGAAAAAACTGTGGGAGTAGAAACACGGAAGAAAAACAACTGCTTGATTACATGGGTTGAGGGGGATGTGATTGGTGAGGTAGACTCTAAATGAACATCCTAATGCAAACACCAACAACATGGACAATGGCTTCTGATCAAGGACACATGTAATATCCGGTGGAATTGCGCAGTGGGCTATGGGAGGGGTGGCGGGAGAGGAGGGAGGACTAGAAAATGATTTTTGTAACCAAGGAATAATGCTTGAAATTGACCAAATAAAAAAATAAACTATCAAAAAATGTTGGTTAAGAGGCAATATATATATATGTGTATATATATATATATATATATATATATATATATATATATATATATATATATATATATATGAGGAAGGGTTCTCAGATGTAAGGGTGGTGGGGAGAAGAAATTATAGGAGATTTGAAAGGGGATGAAACAGTTTGTAAGAGCCATTATGGAGAGTGAGTTAATAAGGGAGATGAGAAGGACTATATAGGAACTATGAACTGAGTGATCATACTAAAACATAGTTATGACATATTACCTCTTCTATTCAAAAACTCTTACTTCCTAACCAAACTATACTTCCTATATTTTACACCTTTCTTTAGTTCCCAAACATATTATTCAATCTAGTAACAACAGCCTCCTTGCTATTCGTTTCAAAACACACTCTATCACCCTATTTAGGGAATTTTCATTTGCTGTCCCCCATTTCTGGAATTCCTTCTCTTCTCATCTCTACCTCCTAGCTGCCCCGGCTTTTTAAAAGTTTAAGCTAAAATTCTATCTTCTACATCTTTTCCCAATCCTCCTTAATCTTGGTGTCTTTACTCTTGAATTATAAATGTATTCAGTATATATCTTGTATTTAACTAGTTGTTTGCTGAGAAGTCTAGCATGACGTCTAGATTGTCAGCCTGAGGAGCTAGAAGATAAGTTTTGCCCCCTAGAGTAAAAGCAAAAGTTGAAAGAAGGGAGGGTTTTGGGGAAAAGATATAGAGTTATGTTTTGAATATGTTAAATTTAAGATGTTTTCTGGACATCCAATTTGAGTTGTCTGAAAGGCAGATGAAATTGTGAGATTGGAAGTCAGCAGAGAGCATGGGGTAGGATAGGCTGGACTGTAAACTCTCTTTGGTTTCATATTAATAATTTCTGGACACTGTCCTTGGCCTCCAGCCTGTGAGCTTTCCCTTGGAAGGAAAAACAAAACAAAACAGGCCAATCCAGATGAAATAGTAACCCAATCTCACGATGCATGCAGCCTTCTAAAACTCTAATGCTCCAATGACTGAAAGAAAGAATGTAGGTATATTTCTTCATCTCGTTTCCAGGTCGGGTTGCATCCTCATTTTTTTTGTCTTTTTCATTTACATGATTAAAGTCATGTGTTTATTATTTAGCTGCCTCTGTTTATTTCACTTTGTATCAGTACATATTTCTTCAACATTTTTCTGTATTACTTATATTCACTGTTATAAAACAATAACATTCTATAAGTTCATAAGGCATAATTTGTTCAGTGATTCTCCAATTAACATACATTTCCTTTGTTTCCAATATTTTGGTACTAAAGTAGAGTTTTGACTATTTTGGCACATATGGGACCTTTCTTTCTGTCTTAAGACTTCTTTGGGAATTTATATACCTAGAAGTGAGATCTCTGTGTCAGTAGGTCTGAATAGTTTAGTGATTTTCCCCTCATAGTCCAAATTTTTCTCCATATGATAGTTAGACCAACACAGAGTTCAACAAACACTACATTTGTGTCTTTTGCAGTCACTCCAAGATTGATTATTAACAACTTTTGTCATCATTGACAAATTAGTTGGTATGTTATAAAACTTCAAGTTTATTTTAATTTGCACTGACCTTATCATTAGTGATTTGGAACACCTTATATGTTTCATAATAGTTTGCAGCTCTTTTAAGAATGAGAATTCTTTGTTCATATATTCCACACTAAGACAGCCAAAAACTGTTTTCCAAGAAAAGGGGAATTAATGTGTATTTTGCATGTAGTTATCTGTATATTTTCTCCCCAATTAAAATGCAACCTCCTTGAAGGCAGGGATTACTTTTGTTTCTTTATATCCCCAAGGCTTATCACAGTGCCTGACACATAATAGATATTTAGTAAATGCTTCTTGGCTGGAAACAAGTCACATCATTACTATGAATGGTGGTTCAGAATTCCAAATCTCATTCTTAACCAGATGTCTACTTCTACATCATTTCTCTTTCTCTAGAAATCTTCAATTATTAGTAGGGACGAAAACACTATTGTGCTCTTAAAGTCTTCAGGGTTTGGGTTTTTCCCCCCAAAACCTTAAATAAAACTTTTTTAAAAAGTGCATTGTTTCCTTACATTTGTGTCCAGATGAACAATAGTTTTCTGATTTAAAAAGTCCTGGGGAGTTCTCTGTTACATACTATATATATGCACACACCAGGAAAAGAGTAGACATACAATGCTTCTTGTCAGGTTGACAAATGACTGCTTCAGAATCCCTCAGCAAGGTATTGCCAACCAACCACTACTACTCCTTTACTTGTTCTGATCCTTCTTGGATGACCTCTTGTAAACTGGGGTCTGTGGATCCACAATATTATTCTGCACTGGAAAAGCAGCTATTTTCTAAGTGGGGGACTTTGGGGATGGCCTCATATTGATTATTAGGTTCCAAATACTTAGTGGTTCTTCTTCCCTTTTGTTCCTTTCTTATTTTTCCATCTTCCAACCTTCTCACACAAGTCAGGATTCTCTTCTGCCTCTTCAGATTCTTTCTCTTTACTGATTTTTTTAAATAAAATTTCTTCTGTTTTTTTTTTTTAAAGAAATTCTGTCTGAAAACCAGGAAGGTACAGAGGTTCTTCATTTTCTTGGAAGGTTAGCCTACACTTTGAGCATGAATAACAAGTACTATGGCATAAAGACAAATATTGGACATTCCATTCTGTCACTACAAAAGTTGTCGCTAGTACATAATCTGAAGTAGTATTTTACAAAGTAATAACTCAATTCCAATGACTTTTTCATAAAAGAATGAATCAGAGTGCATACAAATTTGTTTAAATATATAGTAGAAGTGCATAGCAAATAAACTAGAAAATTATTTAAAGAGCACTCAAGGATGTACATCTGTTTTCATGGACAAAAACATTCCTCATACTGCTCACAACACTAACTGTTGGAATGATATTTCAAAATGTCAAGAAATCTCCCACTTCTCTGTTTATTCTTTACTTCTAGGAAGTTGTAAGAGCTGCAGAGAAAATCCTGCTGCTTACTCTCTAAGGACCTTCTCTAAGAAACCAGCAGCAGTGGCTTTCAATCTAAGCGAATAGGGCTGCCTGGGGACATATCTTTGGTAAGTAATATTGCAAAGGTGAAGTAAAGTTTCCTAAGTACAATGTTTTATAGTATTTCAATCATTATTTTCCCTAAATGTAGCCCACCATTGCGGTGTTCATTACAGGAAGGAGCATTCTGGCAATAGTTGAGACACTGCTGAATTCTAACAGTCCCTGTGGTGGGAGCTCAACAGGCAACTTACTCACTACTCTGACAATTTTTTCCTAAAAGCAAAAATAAACAATAGGTAAGTGGGAGATTTCTTGATATTTTCAATCATTCTCTTGACAAAGTAGAATAGAAAGCACGGAGAAGGTGACCACTTGCCTCTCATATGCTGGTAGTGCTTTAACAATATGACAGAATAGGGAAAACTAGCAATAGTCCATAAAAGATCTTTTGCCCTGGAATGGACTACATGTGTGGCTGTTGCTACTCTGAGAGTGATTGACGCTTCACACAAAGGCTATGTGGTTGTATAGAAAATGCAGCTATCATAAGCATTTACTCTCCCAAATCACATCTTCTTTTAAAAAATGGCTCCCACATGTTAAATTTTCTTTTGTTGTTCTGTTCCCTTATATTTCAAACTACTAACTGACTCTGAGTAATTGACCATTTGCTCTGGCATCAAATAAGCAAAGCTTATATAATCCTAGTGAATGAAACTATAGTAGTGAATTCACTATTTGTTATTGGTGTCTTATATTGAAGAAAAATAAGAAGATAAGAAATGCAACCGAGGTTTTAAACTCTCCCAATTTCCTTCAAGACTTTTTTGATCTTTCAGCCGAGAGGCAGTTTTTTAGTATTATTACCATAAGCAATAACCTGGGTGTAACATTTGGCTCTCTAAGCTTCATGCTTTCTTTAACACACTTCCTTTTGAATGGTACTAAGTAGTTAACATTTTAAAGTCAGAGATTCACAAACACAATGTGTGAAAACCAGAGTAAAATAATTTAATAGATTAATTTATCCTGAACATAGTGATTAAATTAATCTTCCTAAGACACAGTTTTCAATCAAATCACTTTCTTGGTAAAAAAAAAATAATAATGGCTCCCTGTTATGTATAAGGCCTAAATTCATCACTGTAGCATTCAGGATATTTTATAATTAGGTTACCATAAAGCTTTCAAAATGTATCCATTGCTATTGTCACTCTTGTGTCCTACCAACCTTCTGTTCCATTCAAGCTACTTAATGCTTTCCCATCTCTATGCCTTTGAAATATCATTACAACTCCCTATTACACCCCCATTAACTGCCTTGTTAATAACTCTCTTTAGCTCAAATAATTCTTTTCTATTTAAGATTTGGCTCAAATTCTCCCTCTTCTTTTCTTATAAAGTCTTTGATGATCACTTTAGATCCTTTACAGCCTTTTCAGAACTCCTAAAATAATACAAAAATATTCTATAATTAGTCATATGCTTCCTGATGGAAATCACTTAATTTAACTTTTATACTTTTAAGTCTTCTCTCTTCCATATTAAGTTATTAGCAACACCACAGCAGGGAATGCTTATTTTTATTTATTTATTTTTTAGAATATTTTTTCCATATTTACATGATTCATTTTCTCTGCCCCCCCCACCTCTGGGAGTTGACAAGAAATTCCACTGGGTTGTACAACTGTATCACTTGATACCTATTTCCATATTATTCATTTTTGCTATAGAACAATCTTTTAAAAACCAAACCCCAAATCATATATAGCAGGGAACTTTTTGTCACACATTTGTGTATCCTTCAAAGTACTTTCCAGAACATGTACTCAGGAAATATTCATTTCCTTGAAGAACATGTGTGTTTATACACACATAAATATAAATATATGAACATCAGAAAAGGTGGTTTTATACTTTAAATCCTAATTGAACTATTTGTGTGATAATAGCAATTAAATTTAGGTTTATTTAATAAATTCCTTATTTTGATATACACCTAAGAATATCCTCAACTAAAATCTTTTAACCAGTAAACTTTAAAACTCAACACAGCTTTTTAATCATTAATTCCCATTAAGGATACAAAATATCACGCTATAAAGCAATTTGCTATTGTGTACATTTTAACATATACAATTTATTGCAATAGGTTCTTAGCCTATGTCCAAATGTGATCTCAATTACCAGTTTGCAAATGATTCATTGGGATACACAGAGACACACACAAAAATTTAAAACCCAATTAGATTTCAAAATGGCTACAATTCTATGGCTTGTTATACTATCAACATAGTTTATATTTAAGTGTTTGCAAGTTGCATGAGGAAGATGATGGCAGTAATGATAGTAAAAGTCTATGTCATAAATACAACAGCTGATATTCAATCTGAGTAGAGGTTAAAAAAGGCGTAAAAACAAAGAGAAAGTCTAAATACTTAAAATTGGTTTGGCATATAAAAGTACTATTAATTAGTTGTTATGTGAATGATTTACCATGTATGCCTCAGTGCTATCCAACACAATAACAATTTTATGTCTCAGATTAACTTTCTTATAAATTTCTCAGAATGAAAACTGGGCACATAGCTCAATCTTCATAATCTACTGCTATGAACAAATGCATGAACAGTCTACTCAACTTTTAAATGTTAAGTATATTGTTTGCATTGTGCCTCCATGAAAAACTTTTATTATTTTTGAAATAACTCAACTCTCCTTTAGGAAGAATGGTGATGAGCTATGAATAAGGAAAAATCAGTAGTTAGAAGTAATCTTGGACAAGTCACTAGTACAAGATCATCACTTTGGGTCTCAATTTTCTTAATTACTGTGAAGACTTTCATTCTGTGAAGAGTGAATCAAATTCTCTTTGTCTATCAATCAGCAACTTTTAAGTTAATCAATCAAAAACTTAAGTACTAAGTATGAGAGTTCACAAGTCACTTGCTAGAGTGGGTGACAACTCCAAAAGCCACTGTCCACTCTCTAGGCAAATTGGATCCTTCAGTGGTGAGTGGAGTGGTTCCTTCCTTGGTTCTTCCCTGAAGAGACCATTTCTGCTCCTTGGCCCTTGAGTGTGACACTCCCTTTATCACGAGTTCTGGTGCGATTCTTGGAGGGTCTTAGCCTTGTGTGCACTGAAGTTCTTGACAGATTCTTCAGCATCTCCTGGCTCTTTGGTTTTAGGCTTCCTAATTAGGATTTTAGATTCTGTTGAGATTTGCTTTTGGATTTGCATTAGTGATCTGGAGACAGTAGGATTAAACTAGGGTGGGGTATTTTGTAGTTAGGCAATACTTTCTGTCTCTTTATCTATATTTTCCCACTTTCACTCTTTCTATCTCTTTGTAAATAAAGCTGCTAAAAGTAATTTTGACTTAAGCTGTAATATTTTTAAATCCATGACCACAGTATCACTTTAGAATTTTCATATTTAGTATAAAATCTAAATTTAATTTCTTTTAATTCTCCTTTCCAATCTAAAATTTTATTTTTCATTCTACAATTGATAATACTGTGGAGAAGAACACATGATTTTCTCTGCTTAAGCTTCTGTAAGGACAGTTGAAAGTCTATAAGGCTCATAACAGCAATAAGACTCCTAATTCCTGTAAAGAAAATACTGAAAACATAAAAGAAGAAATAGTAACTATCTATTCATGTAGTTAAAGCAGAAATAGAAAAAAAACACATTAAAAATAATGATACAATAATTAATAGCTCAATTACAATGAAATTCCTGTGGGATATTATATTATATGCACTTAAAGCCAAATGAGTTTATGAAGATTTATGTAATTACAATAATGCCAAATGAATTAATAATGATTGGCCACTTATTTCATGGTGTTACCAAGTAAAGGAAGCCTTTGCCCCACTCTCTAGCATATGCATCACAAAGCAAAGATGGCAAGAAGCCATATGGAAATCTTATTAACATCACAGGAACAGTCTATCTGACTGAAAATAATTTGAAAGCACTGTATATTATATGAAAATGGTATTATCTTTTTACAATCACTCTCATAAGTTAGATGTTTTCATCTCTATTAATGTAATTCTTAAAAACAATTTAAAAAATTTTCTACATGATGGAATGAAACTCTAGAATTTTTAAACTGTAAGGGACCTTCTTCTGAGATGACAGTCACTTATCACTTAATCACAACATTTTTCAGATAAGGAAACTGAGGCCCAGAAAGGTAAGGAACTTGAGTTGGGCCCCAAAGATAGTAAATGACAGTTGGAAGGAAAATTAAGAGCTTCTGAATTCTATTTGAATATTCTTGGGGACAGGGAGAAAGGGCAATATACACTACAATCATTAGTTTAAGAAATTAGTACAACACAATCTAGTTAAATTAAGAAATAATTTTAACAAATGAGTTTTTTAAATGCTGTTAATCTGATCCTGTTTTACTCAATATAGCATCCAGTTCAAAGCAATTAGATGTCTTTTTTTTCCTGCTACAGAGGTAACCTTAACTCTAACTACATAATTTTTAGTACCTAAGTTCCAAAATAACAAGATTTTACTTTGCAGTGCACTTGATATTTTGATTCAATTTAATTAGAAACATTTTATTTTTATTAGTGGTTGATTTATTTCTATTTTTAAATTTCAAATTACATTAAAACACCAAATAAATATCTTGTCTCCCAAAAAACTAAATATATAGTCTTTAAAGAGGAAGTCACTTAAGAAGCATCTTTAAGTGTGTAAGTTCTGATCATCCTTTCCCAGTCTCCCTTAATCTTAGTGCCATCACCATGAGACTATCCTCAAATTGTTCATATAGTTGTTTTCCACATTAGACTATGATTTCCTTGAAAAGAGGGACTAGTTCTTGCTTTTTTTTTTTGGTATCCCCAGGACTTAGCACAGTTCCTGAGACATAGCAGGGGCTTAATAAATGCTAGCTGACTAACATGAAAAGTTTGAGATCATAAGCAGATATATTAATGGGAATATAAAGGTGTCCCTCATCCTTAAGAAACTTTTGCAATTTTTCCAAACCTTTTCCTCTCTCCTCAACCTCCAACTTGACAACTCTTCATCCACAAATAACTTTGTTTTCTACTATAGTAAGGAGATAAGAGGACAACCATGATCTTCATCTTTCTTACTGCATACCTCCAAATTTCACTGCATCCTCACTTATTTATTCTTTCATAGTGCCAATCATAAAGGATGAAGTGATTTTTTTTTAACCTTTACTTTCTGTCTTAGTAGCAACTCTTAGAAAGAAGAGTAAGAGCCAGCAAATGAGATTAATGGGACTTGCTCAGGGTGACATAGCTAAGAAGTGCTTGAGACCAGATTTAAACCAAAGTCCTCCAAACTCTACTGCCCCTGAGGTGGTCCTTTTTATTTTATTTTTTTGTGGCAAACATTTTAAAAATTGTATTTAATTTTAATTGATTAATTAAGAAAATGTTTCCATGGTTACATGATTCATGTTCTTTCCCTCCTCTCCCCATCACCCTCCCATAGTCAACACTCAATTCCACTGGGTTTTACGTGTGTCCTTGATCAAGACCTATTTCCATATTATTGATATTTGTACTAGGGTGATTGTTTAGAGTCTACATCCCTAATCATATCCCCACTGACTCATGTGATCAAGCAAATGTTTTTCTTCTGCATTTCTGCTCCCACAGTTCTTTTCTCTGGATGTGGACAGTGTTCTTTCTCATAAGTCCCTCAGAATTGTCCTGGATCATTGTATTGCTGCTAGTAGAGAAGTCCATTACATTCGATTGTACCACAGTGTATCAGTCTCTGTGTACAATGTTTTCCTGGTTCTGCTCTTTTGCTCTGCATCACTTCCTGGAGGTTGTTCCAGTCTCCATGGAATTCCTCCACTTTATTAATCCTTTGAGCACAATAATATTCCATCACCAACATATACCACAATTTGTTCAGCCATTCCCCAATTGAAGAGCACCCCTCATATTCCATTTTTTTTTGCCACCACAAAGAGCGCAGCTATGAATATTCTTGTACAAGTCTTTTCCCTTATGATCTCTTTGGGGTACAAACCCAGCAGTGCTATGGCTGGGACAAAGGGCAGATAGTCTTTTAGTGCCCTTTTGGCATAATTTCAAATTGCCATCCAGAATGGTTGGATAAATTCACAACTCAGGTGGTCCTTTAAAAATATTTTTTTTAACTAAACCCTTGACTTCTGCCTTACAATCAAGGCTATGTATATAGGTTCCAAGGCAGAAGAGTGGTAAGGGCTAGGCAATGGGGGTTAAGTGACTTGCCCAAAGTCACAGTTAGGAAGTATCTGAGTCCTGATTTGAACCCAGGACCCCCTGCCTCTAGAAGTGGCTCTTTATTCATTGAACCCTTTAAATGCCCTAAGAAAAATCTCTAAACATAAACTTCTTCCCATATTCATATACCCAGATTTGCCCCACCCTTAAAAGTTTACTTGATCATATCATCTCTTTTATGAAATCTCCTCCCTTTAACAACCAAATTCTAGAAAAAAGCCATCTCCTCTAATTTCCCCCATTTCTCCTTTTACTCTCAATTCTGAACCCTTTATACTTTGATTACCATACTCATCACTTAACTCAATTGACTCTTTCCATGGTAACCAATCTTCTTTTAGCTAAATCCAGAGGCCTTCATTAGGCCCTATACTTGACTTCTTTTCAGTAGTGACCATACTTTTATCTTGTATAAAATGAGTGAAAAGGATGGCACACAGAACACTTTCTTATGCAACCAACACTGCCCCAGGTTTATTACCAGAAAGGCAGAGGGATTTGGGCAGATGAGCTGCTCCCCTCCCCCTCTCCACCATACCTGATGAAATTTTTTCACATTCCCCAGCCTTCTGCCCAGCAGCTCAATGAGAGCACATAAAGGGTAAGGGGGAGGGTGACTCACAGACAGCAAAGCTGGAGGGGAGTAGAGGGCTTGGGCCATTCCCTTACCTCTCTATACTTGCTCAGGACATTTCTCACTTTACCTGCCCCTCTGCCCAGCAGCCCTATGGGAACACACAGGGGGTAAAGAGGTGGCTCACAGGCAGCAGAGCAGCCCAAAGGAAGTACTTTCTCTTTCCCCTGTGTGGGACTGGGGGAAATGGGGCATACCCAATATGTGGTGGGAGGGGTACAGCACATGGTCTGGGGGTGGTGGGGTAGGGGTGAAGCCAGGCACTCCTCTAACAAGTTCACCATCACTGTCCTATAAGTATCAGAAAACAAGTATAAAACAAAATGCCCTACTTAACCCATCCTTCCTCCAAACTTCCTTATTTCTATCAGGGAAACACCATTCTTCCAGTCATCAAGGATGGGAACCTGAAAATCATGTTTGATTCCTGAATGTCATCTCTGCCCATCATCTCCACTTCCAATATCCAATATCAACTGACAAGTCTATCAAATCTAGCTCCTTAAATTTGTCCCCTTCTCTACAACCACTCTACTATCCCAGACCCTCAGTATCTCTAATATAATAGTCTTTAATTTAAGCTTATTTTCCCCCTCTACAATCTAGTCTTCATTTAGATGCTAAATTAATATTCCTAAAGTGTTAAGTGTGGCAATGCCACTATCCTAGCTGCTGTGAGACAATCAAAAGTCTTTATGGGACGACTTTAGCTTAATCTTTCAGGCTGATCACATATCATTCCCCTTTATATACTTTATTGATGGCCAAACTTGACTACCTGCTGTTCCCTGAAGATTAGAATTCATTTCTTGATTCCATGATTTTGTTGTTATTGTTGTTGTTTTTCTTTTTTAACCTTTGCCTTCTGTCTTAAAATTGAAGCAAGTATCAGTTCCAAGGCATAACAGCAGTAAGGGTTAGGCAACTGAAGCTAAGTGACTTGCCCAGGGTCAAAGAGCTAGATTTGAACCCAGGTATTTCAACTCCAAGCCTGGCTCTATCTATTGAGTCACCTAGCTGTCTTGCTTCCATGGCATTGTAAGAGCTATTCCCTATAACTACAATTCTCTCCCTCTTTGCTTCTGCCTCATGATATTCCCAGCTCTCTAACGCTCAGCTCAGGGGCCACATTCCATATCTTTTTCCTGATTATTCTAGCTGATAGCATCCCTCACCTTGAATGTGTATTATTTTGGGTTTTTTTTCTTTCTTTATTTAGATGTGAACAGAATATATTCTTTATAGTATAGGACCTCTTAATCTGGAGTCCATAAATCCCCAAATAGTTAATCACTAGATTGGTTTACTGAATTTGGATAGAAAAAAATTACATTTCCACTAATTTCTAATAGAAATTTAACCTTTCCTTCACTTGAGAACGTAGGCATCATACTCTGTCTGAGTAGGGGTCAGTAGGCTTCACCAAATTGCTAAAGGGTCAGACCCTATTATTGGGTCTGTTTCCCAAAAGAGATTAGGGAAAGAGGAAAAGAATCCTTTTGTTCCAAAGTATTTATAACACTTTATTAGTGGAGACAAAGAATTGGAAACTGAAAAGATGCCCATCAGTTTGGGGAACTGCTAAGCAAACTATAGTATATGATTTTGATGGAATGCAACTGCACTACAATGAAGCAACTGTTTAAAAAAAAAACATGGAAAGAGATACAAGAATGGACAATGAAATGAGTCAAACCAGGAGAATGTTATAGTCACAGAATACTAGAAGAATAAAATGGGAATGTTACCTTCAGAAAATGAAGAGAAAGCTAAAAGATGAAAGACAATTTACACAAACATGTTGGCCTCCATAATGATATCCGATGTGATGTGGGGAGGGTGTAGAAAGTTCGGGGCACTAGTAGATGGGATTTATTATTTAGCTTAAAGAAAAGTAAGTTAAACATAGAGGAGATCTGTGATTCTGTTTGTGTGATATCTTCTTTTTTTTTGTGGAAATGCTTGTTTTATTTGGATGTGTAAACATTAGGGGTTCTCCTAAATTCCTTAAGGGTAGGAATTAATTTACTTCTGTATTTGTATCCCAATACCTAGAAAAGTTCTTGACAGATAGCTGGACTTTAATAAATGCTTACTAAGTAAAAGACTGGACAAAGTCAATACGAAACATAGGAAATGATGAGATAATAGATGTAAAACACTTTGCAAAATCCTAAAGTATATAAAATGCCAATTATAATTCCTTCTATTTTTAATTGCAAATTTTAATTGCAAATATGAATCATTTAATTCAATTCAACAAAAATTCATTAAGTCCCTATTCTTAACAAGCTACTATGAGTAGAATAGATTAACTGGATTTCCTACAGGTGGAGTTTAAGATGGCTCCAGTTTTGGGACGTGATACTACTCTGATTCTAAAAAGCAAATGATTAACATAATTTCTTGTCTTTGCAGTTTTTATCACTTTTATATCTTTCGCTATTCATGTTTATTATGTGAATCTTAAAATTTCTCAGACTCTACCTTGGAACATTATCTTAAGGTTATGGTGAAGGTTATTCCCCATTTAAACAATGGAGGTACTTGATCAGGAATGTATTGGGAACTTTAAAATTACTCCACCCATCCTAAAGGGGAAGATAAAGTTGTAAAACTCCTTAGTGACAATGAAGGTACTTAACTCATACTTATAGTGAGGCCAAAACCTTAAGCTAGGTCTATTTTTAGATCTAATACAAAAGGGTGCTAAGTACATATGAAGGTCAAATTAATCACTAAAAGGTCAGGCAACTTACAAAGGGCAAGCTTAGCAAAGAGGTGTGAAGTACTCAGAAGATATAATCTACCCAGAGAAGGTGAGAACTAAAAACTAAGAATGGGCTGTCCTAGGGAAAGCATCTACTGTGATTGGTAGACGTGAAAATTTAGGGAAGGTGGCACAAGAGAAATTTCTCTTTAAAAGGAGCTGTCTGAAGCAGTTCAAGGTAGTTCGAAGAGTAGTTCAGCTTTGGTAGCTGAATTGGAAGTCAGGAGTCAGAGGAGGCTGCTGGGTCTCTGAACACTAGAGTTTTGCTTGGAAAGATCTTGTGGTGAGTGATTAAAGACTGACTTTAGTTTCTCTCTTAAAGAGAAAGGCCTAGGCCATTGGCCTAGGCTCTAGCCTTTTCCTACTATTTCCTCTTACTCTGTCTCTTTCCCTTTGTTTAATTCCTTCATTTATATTAATTAAAAAAATCATAAAACCCAGCTGACTTGGGTATTTCATATTTGGGATTTATTCCCATGGCGACCACTTATTTTTTATATAAAATCAAGAGGCTAAAAATTATTTTTACAGTTTGGACAATTCACAGTCTTGAAACCCATATTTTTGCGGTCACAACTGGGCTCATTGAATTAAAGTTGCTAATTAGGGTCAATGAGTTTTCTAATTACTCAAGACATGGGGCTGTCAACAAAGTAGTTAGGAATCAAACTTAGGAAAGTTTGGAAAATGTATTTCAGGTGAATATTCTAAGGCCTTATAATTAAAATTTTTATCCATTAACAAGAATGTTAAAATACTAATATTCATTTGGTCAAATTTTGTCTCAGAGCAACTATTCAGATACAAAGCCTAATATGAAATATACTTATAAAGTAATATAAGAAAAATAGGCAGCATTTATTTAATGCCTTATGGTTTTCAAAGCACTTAACATGTTATCTAATTTGATAAGATGACATTTTAAAACATATTAAAACTTACAGTGTTATACTCTGGAAAAGACTCGCTGTCATTGTTCAAAATATTTCAGAGGTCAATAAGTCAATCAACATTTATTAAGCATCTTCTATGTGCCAGGCACTGTGCTGAGCACTGGGGATATAGAAAGAGGCAAAGGACAGCCCAAGCTCTCAAGGAATTAAAAATCTAATAATGAAGTGAGTTGTTCAAGATCTACTCTTTAAGTAATTGTTTTCTGAGCAATCATATCTTGTTTTGAATCTCCTTACTGTCAACAAATTCTCACCCTTTGAAAGTAAATGTTACTAAAGTGAAGGTCAGAACTATATGATCCTACATCAGGAAAAGTATGTGTTCTATATGGCATTGTAACTGGAGCTGTAAACACAAACTTTTTTTTTCACAACCTATTGTATTAAAAAATCTTCATAATCTATATCCTTTCTATATTTCAAACTTTATTGGAGATTCTTGTCCTCCACATAATCCATTGCCCAGCAAAAGTAGGTCTTCTTGCTGTTCTTCATACATGACACTTCATCATCACTGCATAGGCAATGTCTAGAAGTCTTGTCTAGAATACAGTTCCTTCTCCTGTTGCTTCTTGGAATCATTGGGTTTTTTTCAAAACTTTGTTTACATGGCACCTTCTTTATGATCCTTTCTTCATCCCTCAGCTGCTAATAACTTCCTCCTCCCAAATTATGTTTAACAGTACCAAACATCTTATCTTATTCCTCCTATTGGAATAGAAAAGTTCCAGGAGAACAAAGGACCGTTTTTATTTTGTCTTCGTATTTCTTAATACTTAGCACACTGTATGACACATAATAGATCTTTGATTAATTAGGCTAATGATCAAGCTAGTGAAATATTTTGAGTAACACACTGTGACTAAAAAGCTGCTAAACTTATTTTTTGCATGCTTTTCAATAAAGGTAATTCAAAATGATGAATTCAAGTATTTTGAACAATGTCAGTATTATTAGCATGCAGTCTTTCAAAATGACTATTTTACAGAACAGCATTCAATTGGTAGGTTCCACTATCATAACTTAAAAAGTAGTTTTCAGTGATTTTAAGTCTAAAACGAGCAACTTACAACTCAATGGAAGGATGATGTCCAATTAATTTTATCTTCATAAACTGCCACTTGCCTATAGTAATTTAGGTATAAAGAAGTTAATGAAGCTAAAGCAATGATATTTCTTGAGAAAGACAATTTGTGCTAACCACAAATGTGACAAGAACCTAAAAGGAAGTAAAATATTTCATTACAAGTCCTTAATGCTGTCTTCTTTAAAAAAAAATTCAAATGTAGCTAATTAAATTAACTGCTATCAGATAAATGTCAAGGCAATTTTTACAAATATTTCATTGGAGAATATGAAAATTAATATAAGCTATTTGATTTTTCAAATAATAGGCATAGTAAAATAAGCAAGTAGCAAGTATCTTAGAAAAGCACTGCTAATTAACCCTTTATACACCTATATTTAAGGTCAAGAGTAGTTTGTTCCTGATACCAAATATTAAGCAAAGAGATGCAGATTTTTGTCACTTTTGATGAAAAAATGATTACTATTATTAGATAAAACTGAAGATGGACAAATTTCTGAGTTTGCAAGATATGTATCCTAAGTAATACTGTCTCATGTATTTACTTTATTGAAGCTTAGTAAAATAAGAAGAAAAAAAGATGAGCAAACAAAAGTCATTCTGCTTCCCATTTCTCAGTCTGGACATCTTTGTTTAAGCTTTGACTTGGCTTAAATGAACGAATTAATATTGACAAAAACATCAACTAAGCTAATGAGTTGTTAGTTAAGGCAATAAACATGTCACATTAGAGTCAGTGCAGTAAAGAGGTAATTAGCCCTGGAAAAGCTCCACTGATTGGAGCTGTTGAGATCCTTTGCTCTTAACCTTTGAGTCCATTATCTAATGCAGGACAAGTAGTGACTATGCTAATGTGAATTCGCCAATATATATTAGCCTTGCAATAGTAGCCATAGCCTAAATTAGCAGTTTTGCAATGATGCTACTGTTTCTTAAACATATTTACACTCTAGTTATTAACAAATGTTTGCACAAGTTTAAACTACACCTCATTTTGAAACAGATGAAAAATTCAAATCTGCATTAAATAAAATTAAAAAGTACTTATCCAAAAATTGCCTCATACTTAAGCTTTAAATAAAATATATCTGCAAATATCCTCCTACCTACAAAAATCCTCCTACCTACAAAATACTCTCTCTTTCATAAAAAGGATTGCTATAATATTCAATAGATCACAGTGATAAAAAATAATAAGAATAACTAACATCTTTATTACATTTTAAAGTTAATCAAGTGCTTTTTAGTATTTCACTTGATCAAAACCAACAGCCCTATATGTACACAGGTATTATAATTTTTCTGAAGATGACAACTATAGCACATAGCAATAAGATGACTTGTCCATGGTCATGTAACTGTTGTAAGAAAGAGGATTCAAACTCGAGTTTCTATCGATGCCAATCCCATAGCATTATTTTCTATGCCATATTATTTTGTGCTAAGGGATATAAGCTCTATTGCATATAATCCAAAATAGCAGATATGAAACATAACTCACATATGAAACAAGCACTCAGATGCTATACAATGCTTTTCAAGTATGTGAGCTTTTACTTATAGATTCAGTTCACTTTTCACTATAAGTTTTTTCTGTTCTCACATATTCCTTTAGGTCTTACCCTTAATTTTTCTATTTTGATTTGGAATAAATAACTCTTACTACATGTAGTTTATACCCAGGAAAAAAACTGTGAAAAGAGCACTGTGTAGAAGCTCAGAAATGTTAGCCCCAAAGTCATAAACATGGCTTTCTATACTGTAAAAATACCTCGTTTGTATTAAATGAGAAGAAACCTACACCAAATGCAATAACAATGTTTCTAAGAGTTGGCAAGTAATACTCACATAAATGAAAATAAAATATCCCAAAGTCAACTAGTTTTACTTCATATAAATATTTCACTAAAATAAGCAAGTCTAGAAAAGGATGGCTAAATATTAAAATTGAATTTCAAATGAAAAATGTTTAAATATGTGTGTATATATATGTATATATACATCTGTGTATCTATAAAGACAAAATTAGCTTTGGATTAATGTCTGTCTTCACTAAGAGATTTCATTGCCAGGGGAAAAAAGAAAAGATTTAAAAAATAAAGCACTAAATTCCACAATAAACCAGGTCTTCCCACCCTCATGTCAAAATTCCTATGAGAATAATTTAAATATATTATATACTTAAGTGTATTTAAAATGTATACTGACCTTATTTTTTGTCAATTTTTTTTTTGTAAATTTTCTTCCACAGAAAATAATTAAGAATTAATCAAGGACAGTATTTTTTTATGTCCTAATTTAAGCAAGCTGAACCACCAACAAGGATAGATATGTTGCTAACTTGCCCATGAAAGTGTATATGTGTATTTACGTGTACATGTGCAAGCACATGCACATATATGTGTTAGAAGAAGGGAGAGACAGTAGGACATTTACTCTACAGTAAATCAATAAGTTCCATCTTTTTCAGTCTGAGTAATTTCAAAAGGGACAGGAAGCAACTAGCTGCCTCATACCTTATTGGTCAGAGCATGGTTGTTATATTTTTTTACTTCTCTCGAGAACTCAAATTTAATTTTCTTACACAATGCTGCAAATTTACATAAGCATCTAAATGGTATGATTTTCATTTCCTTAATTTTGGGTTTTAGAAAATAAATTTATGTTAAATTTAAAATTTTTCTATCAGATTAAATTTTAGACATAATTCTGTATAAATTAATGCATTATTTCTCAATGATACTAAAAAAGTTAAATCATAGCAGTTAATGTATTTCTTGTTGTTTTTTTCTGTTGGTCATGTATATTTCTTTCTCTTTAATGTAGAGTTTCTTAAATAATAAAAACGTCCTAACAAAATCTGTATACTATCTAGGTGGCAAGAAAAAAATAAAGATGACTAAAGATGTCAAAATGCTTTTCATAATATAAACCTTTGTTTTTAATCTAACTCCTATACAAAACTTTCAGACTTGAAACAAAAATATTTTTACATTTTTGTTAATCACAAATTTATTTGTGAATTATTATACATATGGATATGATTTTTATTTAAGAAACCTGGGTAAAATGTTTGTATTTTGAAATATATTAAATAAAATGCGTATGAAATATATTCTGATTATTGCTTCAAAAATTGCAAAATAATAAAATTATATACATTAAAGGTTAAAGAACTTCATGTTCTTAAATTTCAATGTGGACGACTGATTGGAATTTGCCATACTTATGATGCCCTTTCTAAAGTTATTTTTAAGCAATATATTTCACATTTAAAATATCTCTTCAAAATTAATCTAAGTAATTATGTACATTATCAACTGCTATCCTGATGATAAAATAATGGTTGTTTATGCATATATATGATGAAAACCTAAGTCAGTGGAACAAAAGAACTATGGGTTAATTTAACTTTATTAAAAGGAGTTATAGTATTCTAAAATCCAATAAGAAAAAAAGAAAATAAACAGAAATGTTATAACAACTCGTTTGCTAGCCTTTTTCATCTAACAGTGGCCTAGTTAAACTGACCTAACAATGCTATTTTTCTTCCTCTCAAAATCTGCAGTGGGTGAATCAAATGTGAAAGCAAGATCAATTCTGTTCCAAGACAGTAAATGAGCTTTAGATCAGACTTGTTTCAATTTATGGAGAGAGCCCCAACTATGCCAGCTCAAATGCCTGCTTACTTGAGAGTATAAAACTTTATTACAGAATCATCAAGAGGAAGAACAATCATTTCCCTTTCTTTTGCCCATGCAAAAAATTTGTCATAATCTAGTAAACTGTGTGGGAGTACGGATCAATGGGATTTGTAATGTACATACAGCAACTGTAATTAAAGTTTGTTAAAATTAATGTTATATTTTTAGAAAATTTTCAGTGACTATGAGTGTTTAAATTTTCACATTTGATACAGTCATCTTTGAAGAATATAGAGCCAGCTAATAATACCTGAACACAGAAATACAAAAGCTGCTATTTTAGCAAATTATTACAATATAGTGGCATTATAGAAGTTTCAGAAAACCCACTTTTCACAAGCAAGTTATGCAACTTTTATCTTTAGTATAACATAAATGGCCATCTAATAACAATAGTTTATTCTCTTTCTATATCAATTCAAGGTTCAAGAAAATCTGGCCCTCAGCAATTCAAGAAAACTATATTTGAAGTTTGATACATGCACACTAAAGATGCAACAAAATAGTAAGCGAATCTATCTTTTCTCTATGTAATTAAATACTCCTTTTTAGCATTTGGAGGTTCATTGTTGATGTTTCTTTCATTTAAAAAATAAAACACTAAGAAATTTACTATTAGCCTTTGAAGATGAGCAAACACTGATAATGACCTCAAATACCATTTACAAATATAAAAATAGACAAACTACTGATTAAAATATTTCCATAATATTTATCATATATCTTCTCCCTAGTTCATTTCCATTTTCTGGTTCATGTGAGAAAGTATAATTTGCCATTACTTTTGTGACATTTTTTACAAGCTCTTACCTACTGTCTTTGAATCAATCCTAAATACTGGGTCCAAGGCAGAAGAGAGATAAGGACTAGGCAATTAAGTGACTTTAACAGAGTCACAGAGATAGGAAGTGACTGAGTCATCATTTGAACCTGAGGACCTCCCATCTCAATCCACTTTTGTGATATTTCTAAAGTCATAGAGAAATAAAAAGTTTAGACAATCTATTACAGAAAAAATAACCAAATTTTTAAAAATTAAACTGCCTACAATTCATGTACTATATTTTCTAGTTGAAGGAAACTGGCAAGAAACTTAAGGTCTTCATTGAAATAACCATATGGGACACAAGAAAAAAATTCAGAATACAAAAATGGTGGATTGTCAAAATTTCAGTTGTTACTAACACAAAGTCATAGAGCTAATACAGGAATGAAGTACTCAGAAGATCATGCAAGGATGGTTAGTTGAATAGCATTTGTATGAAGGATGCTTTAGGGAATAGAATACTAGAGGAAAAAGACCAGACAGAGGGCTATTATGAGTTCAGGCAGAGGTAAAAAGGGCCTAATCTATACAGGTTCCAGTATGGTGGGAAGAGGGGACAGGGAACAAAGGTTACCAAGGCAGACTTGAGAAGTTACCTTTCTAGGCTTCAAGCCATTCTTGCTATCCACTACTTCAATTACTATTTTATGCCTTTCAAATTGTGTTGTAGACTAATTATAAAGTGCTCCATGGTTCACTAGTAAACTATATAAACTTCTCAGCTGATACTTCCCATCTTTGTTATTTCTTCATTTCTCCATTTAGACACTTTTCCAGAGGCTTAGGGGAGGGAGAATGAAGCTTTTCCTGTTCACCTTAAATGACAGTTCTTTATTCTTCTGTTCTAATTTATTACTTGTTTTAATATGTCTTAAATTGTAGTGACTTGGGTATATGCCAATCTTCCCTACATAAATTTTAGTTCATTAAAATCAAGGACTATTCCTTATTCATCACTGTTTTTCCCATATAATTCATCTACAGTGCCATATAATTAGTATTTGTTAAATAAATCTATCCAATACAACTAAGAGGCTGGGGCCCAGATGGAAATTGGAACAAAAACAGAGTCTAAAACAGAAAGATTCCCATAAACAAGAATGTGGCTACTGGGTGGCAAGACATTTAGTTTGCTGCTGCAAATCCCCAGTTAAGCACCCAACCCAATTCACTGGTTAACCCCCTTCCTAGATCCTTGCTACTGTCTCTTCACTGGAAAAGTGACCATTCTTGTTCAAAGCATCTTTGTTCAATCAAAATCTTCATGTTACTAAGAAGAGGCATCTAAAAGATGAAATTCTGAAGAAACATTAGCTGAAAACAACTCAATTCCCCTTAGGTTGTCAGGATACTTACCAACATAGGCACAAACTTACTAATTAATCCAAGTATTACATATGTCTAGTACATACACAAAAACCAGCATAAAATACCTCAAAAAATCCTTTTACAAGCTTGCTCTGACTTCACTTTTCCTCATTCCCAAATGACCCTTTAGTTAATCAGGTCAATTTTACACCATCTTTTCCCCTTGAATCTCTTGTCCCTAGTCCCATCACTGTTGATTTCTTGCCAAATACCAAGCTTGGATAACTCCAACCATCCATTTATTTTACTCCTATTATGTGTTTTTTAAAATAATGCTAAAGAAAGTAAAATACTCACAATAACTTTGTATACTGCAAATTTCAATTATCTAATATCCCCTGGAGGGGCAATGAGGCAGAATGGAAAGAGCTAGCATTGGATTCATGACTTGTATTGAAGTCCTGCTTCTAACAGACATCGTGGCTACATGACAATGAGAACATTTCAACCTATTGGTGCCTACAGGAATGCTTAAAAGAAATTTCCCATTTGCACTGGTAAAAGGAGTTTCTAAGAAGGAGTTCTTGATAGAAATGAAATCATAAGTTTAGTTCTAAAAAATTTCAACTGAACCCTCACTAAATCAAATATCCAGCTGAATCTTTTTTTGCCTTTCATACTACTCCTAATCCCTCTCTTCATTTTTCATTAGGATCCATACTTCATATTTTACTGGTAAAAATAAAGTTATTTATTCTTCATTTGTTTCTTCTTTTCACATTATCTACATCTTAAATAACACTTGTCATTGCCCCCCGCCCCCCATTTTCTCTCCTCTATTCCAGTATTATGAAGAGAGGTGGGACTTCTTAATATAGTCGAACATTACTGATATTTTTTATCCCATTCCTTCTTTAAAGGCAGTTGGTATTGCAGTATATAGAAGGCCATATTAAGAGTCATTAAGACAAAAATTCAAATTTGACCTCAGACACTTACCAGCTGTTTGACTGTGGACAAATCACTTAATTTTTGTCCAAATTTTTGCAACTAAAAAATGGGAATAATAATAGCCCCTTCTTTCCAGAATTGTTATATATCAATGAGATAATGTTTATAAAGTACTTAACAAAAATACATGGTGCATAGTAAGTGCTTAATAAATTCTTATTCTATCCATCCTCTTATTTCCTAGCAAATTGTCCCTAAAAACATCCTTTCTAATTAATCTTCAATTCCTCCCTATCTAATGACTCCCTATCTACTGACTACAAACATGTCTGTCCTTATCCTTTAAAAAACAAAAACACTCTCCCTTGATCCCATCATTCCTGTGAGCTTTTGCCCTATGTCTTTCCTCCCTTTCATAGTTAAAATCCTTTAAAAAGCTGTCTGTAGAGAACATTGTACACAGAGACTGATACACTGTGGCACAATGGAAAGTAATGACCTCTCCTAGTAGCAATGCATTGACCTGGAACAATACTGAGGGACTTATAAGAAAGAACGCTATCCATATCCAGAGAAAGAACTGTGGGAGAAGAAACACAGAAGAAAAATATTTTCTTGATCACATGGTTCAATGGGAATATCATTGGAGATGTTGACTTTAAATGATCACTCTATTGCAAATAGTAATAATATAGAAATGGGTTTTGAACAATGATACATGTAAAACCCAGTGGAATTGCTCATAGGCTATGGGAGGAGGGGAGGGAAAGAACATGAATCATGTAATGATGGAAAAAATATTCTAAATTAAGTAATTAAATAAATTTTATAATCAAATAAAATTAAATTAAAAAAAAAGCTGTCTGTAGTCATTGCTTCCATTTCCTCTCCTCTCACTCTTTTAGTTCCTTGCAGTGAGCCTTTTGACCTGATTACTCAACTTAATACCATTGTCTCCAAAATTACCAATGTTCTGTGACATCCAATATAATGGTTTTTCTCAGTTCTTATCCTTCTCAACATCTCTATAGTATTTTACATTTAATTCCATGCCCTGGATTGTTTCTCCTCTCTTTTCTGGCACTGCCTCTTGTTCTCTTCCTACTCATCTGGCTAACTATTCTCAGATTTCTTTATAGATCATCATATATATTGCATCCCCTACATTTGGATTTTGAAGGAGGCTGGGAAACCAAGTGAGGAAAGAGCATTTCAGGCAGGAGGGAGTACCACTGAAAAGGCAGAGAGTCACAAGATGGAGTGTTATACGCCAAGAACAGAAAGGTCAGTGTGCACAGGGGAGTAAAGGGTAAAACTGGAAATGTAGGAAAGTGTTAGGTTATAAAGAGTGTCAAAAACTAAACAGAGGAATTTATATTTTATTCTGGAGAAAACATGGAATGATTAAGTTTTATTGAGTGGGAGATTGATATGGTGGTCTAAAATTTAGAATGATCATTCTGGCAGTTAATGGGAGGATGAATTGGAATGGGGAGAGCTTTGAAACAAAAACAGAATTCTTCCTAACTTCCTTATCTCTAGTGGCCAAGGGCACCACCAGCCTTCTGGTCACAAAGGTTCACAATCTTCGTCATACTTGACTACTTCACTCTGCTCTGATCCATTTGTCAAATTTTGTTGATGCTTTTCCCACATCTTCCTTTCCAAATTCTTCCTCTTGAAATAGAAGAAGTAAGCTGAAGGGAACTGTTTCTTTTTACAATGACTGTTGTTCTCTGACTTTTACTTGAGAGAGCTGCTACAGGAACGTAAACCTGCTTATTTGTAATGGAGGTAGAATAGAAAAATGCTGAGGGATGCTGCCACAGGGATACTGGCACACAGGGATGTTGGTACACAGAGGACTGCTCTGGGGTTTATTCTGGGGTTTGCCTACTGATCCCTACTGATGGCTGATGGATCAATCTATTTCCTAATCTCCTCCCCCCTTCACTCTCTCCTTTTACCAATCCTTTCCACCCAGTTCTTCTTGAAGCTTTTGGCTCCTTCCCTCCCCACTTGAGTAAACTATAAAGATATTCTTTTCCTTTCCTTTTTCAAGTCAAGGGGTTTATTGGGATAACAGGATGGGGAAACTGAGATAAGAGGGATGAGGATTTCCCTAAACTGAGTGAGATAAAATTGAAGGTTTGGGGAGTCACAAGTGTGACTCTTAGACAGTTAGGAAGATGGAGGACAGCAGCCCTTTCAAAATCTTCTTTCTTCTTCTTCTTCAGAAATTCAGCCTGGCTGGTCTCCTTTCTCAGCTTCAACCCCAGAGAAAAACAAAGTTCAAAGTCTTTAAGTTTTCTCCTGGCCAGCTCAATTCTCAAATAGACCACCTACTCAAAAGCTTCCCACATGATCAGCTTCCACTGCTCAGAGCCAGAGAGACAGAGACCAAGTTCAAAAGTCAAGTTTTTCCTCCCAGTGTCAACTTCAACTGCTCAGAGCCAGAGTAACCCCCAAAATCAAATCTGCCTCACAAAGGTCTTTCAGCCAGCTTCAAACTTCCAGGGAGAGAGAGAGTGACTTCCAGTTAGAGACAAAGTCCAAAAGCCCAGTTTCTCCTCTCAGTGTGGCCAGCAAAAGCCCCCAACTGCCACTCCTACAAACATTCCGTTGAAATCCTGGTTCTTGCATCTTGGTCCACAAGTCCTGCAAAACCTCTCTCTCTTCATGTCTCTATCACACTCTACTCACACAGCCATCGCACTAATTCAGTTCCTCATCACTGCTACATGAACTATTGCAGCAGCTTTCTAATGGTCTTCCTTGATATAAGTTGCTGCCTTCTCCAATCCATCCTTCACTCAGCTGACAAAATGATATTTTTAAGGCACAAATCTGTCAGTGTCATTAGTCTGTTCAAAAAATTCCCTATTGTGTCTAAGATAAAATACAGAATTCTCTATTTGACATTTAAATCCCTTCACAATCTGGTTACACTCAAATTTTCCAGATTTATTACACATTATAGTTCAACCAAGCTGGATTTCTTGTTGCTCCTTGTATGTGACATTCCATGTCTTGTATTCTATCATTTTTGTTCAAGCTGCCTTCCATGCTTAGAATGTTCTCATTTTGACCACCCTCAAAATACAGCTCATGTGCCACCTCCCAGAACATCTGATAATACTCGAAAGCTATTGAATGACCCACAACAAAAAATTACTTTTGATATCCTTTATATATAGATACATATAAAATCTGTTAGCATTTATTTTGATATATAATATATGTAACAGAACAATGCTAATGAATATGATTTATTACAAATATGCAATAAATAATAACAAATATCCTTATTTGAGAGAAACAAATTCTTACATTAGTTATGTCCCCCCAAAAATCTATGGCTTATTCTTCCCCCCTCCCACTTCTTTCCACCCTTCTCCCTTCCACAAAAGGGTAGGTAATATTAGGCTGTTCATACATTATCATATAATACACATTTTCTAGTTCATCATGTTATGAATCAAGACACATACTGCTTTGTATGTATTTTTGATTTACTTTTATGTGCACATGATTTTTCCTTTGATAGAATGTAAATTGCTTAAGGACAGTGATTGTTTTCTTTTGAAGTGCATGGAACATAATAGATGTTTAATAAATGCTTGATGGATTGATCTTGGAGTACAGGAAGTCATAAGTTCTGGAAGATTATGCATGCTTTGACAGATCCCACCAAACTGGAAATTCTTACAACATAGTGTGCACAATAGACAGTATCTATTATTTAAGAACTAGTATATCCTAAGCATGGAGAAATTCATTAATAATTGTTTGGTCATCCAAAAGATACGAATATCCAATGGACTTAGATGTATATTACCCTATTCTGTTCCTGCAGAAATCATGGAATGGTGGCAAGAAAGTAGATAGGGGATGCCAAGAATCATATTGCTTGGGGAGTATCCTTTTGTTTTTACTATATACAAACATTATCTTCACAGTTCTGTCAGCAGTGCAGAAGTGGATCTGCATTGCCACAAACTCTCCAACACTAATTATTCCCAATTCTTGTCATCTTCACCAAATTATAGGGTATGAAGTGAAACCTCTGAGACGTATTGCTTTAAATTCTTATTAGTGATTTGGAGCATTTTTTCATACAGTTGCTAGTTAAAATATGAAATATTTGTCTAGTGGCCAAATCAATTAAAGTAACTGAACTAAATATCTATTTCTATTTCTCTATAAATAAAAGTTAGAAGGTTTTAAAAAGTTGAGGTTAAATTAAAAAATAGCTCTTTTCAGGGAGGCGAATAAGAAAGTACTCCTTAAAGAGTGGACATAGGATGTTCTCCATTAGATAAGTAGTCAAAAGATATAAACACAGTCTTCAAGAGAAGAATTGCAAACTATTAGCAACCATATGAAAAAATGCTCCAAATGACTAATAAGAATGTAAAGCAATACATCTCAGAGTTTTCACTTCATACCCTATAATTTGGTGAAGATGACAAAAATTGGGAATAATCAGTGTTGGAGAGTTTGTGGCAATGCAGATTCACTTCTGCACTTCTGAGAGAACTATGAATCAGTATAATCATTTTGAAAAGCAATTTGGAATTATGTAAACAAAGGGCCTAAAACTCCAGTCACTTTCCCAAAGAGGCTTATATCCAAAGAATCAAACTAATATGAAGATCCTGTATATACACTAAAATATTTATAAGTAGCACTTTTTGTGATTATCAAAAAATGGAATCAAAATATATGTTTATTAATTGAGTAATGATTAAACAAATCATGGTATATTATAAGAATGGAATGGAATATTACTGTGCTGGAAGAAATGATGTGTATGATAAATAAAAACAGGCATTTAAAAATCTACAGCTGAGGTAGAGGGAAGTAAGCAGGGTCAAGAAAACAACATACACAATAACTACAACAATATAAAAAGAACAATCATATACCAAATGATCAAAAGCAAATGTACCAAAATTATAAAGATCAAGTATGACTCAAAAGAAAATATTTGAGAAGATAGTCCCAACTCATCCCTTCAAGGAGGCAAGAGACCCATAGGTGTTATACACTGCACATGTTTTCAGATTTTCAATGTAATGATTAGTTGTGCTTTTCTCCCCTACCCCCTTTTTGAAAATACTACTTGTCAGATTACTCTCAGGGTATGGGAGGCAAAAGGATACTGTGGATAACTATAACCACATAAGTAAGAGAAGACATCCATAAAAAACTAATTAAAATATTATTCAGGAACATAAAATGAAAGTGGCCAAAGGTATAAGCCTTAGATCTGTATCACAAGAATACTTCTTTTTTTCCAAGAGAGTATTTAGGCACAGAATAACAATTAAAAAAATTAAATTATATCTTAACAGAAAAGAAACAAGATGTTGAAGATTGAACAATTGTTATTTCAGACTCTGCTATATATATGTAGAAGGATATTTAAAAATTTAAAGGTAAAATGATCATTGAATAAGAATAAGGATAAAAATAAGAAAAAGCTGAACACGTTTTTAACTATTCCAACCTATTCAAACTAAGTTACTAACTTTGAAAAATAGATAAAAAGACATTTAATCTGATTTTAACTACTTTTGAAAATAAATTAAGCTTACATAAAACAATTGCCTCAATTAAGAAAGTAAACTATCCCCAAAACAACCCCCCTTTTATAATTCCTTTATCTTTTTACCAAACAGAACAAAAAATATTCTTAACTATAGAAGAGAGTCAATCAAAAAGGGCAGAAAAGACAAAAACTCTGTAACTGGAGGAAGGCATAGATGTGTGGGAAAAAAATCCATTTAAATTTCAATAACATCTAAGTAGATCATTTTGTCATTTTAGCCACAGAAAAGTTATTTAATTACTAAATAAATCTGAAACAGGTAGTTAGGTAGCACAGTCAGTGGAGCATTACACTTGGAATCTGGAAGTCCCGAGTTCAAATTCAACCTCAGACACTAGCTGTGTGACTTTGGTTAACTCATTTGAGGTCTCTGGGCCTCAGTTGCCTCATCTGTAAAATGAGTATGATGAGACCATTAGAATTTGTCTACTTTTTGTCAATGCTAAATACTGAGACAAGAAAGATAAAACACAACCTAATATGAGAGAAAACATGAAAACTATGTACAAACAAGCTATACAGGAAATAATCAACAGCAAGAATGCACAAAAATTAAGAGGGATTAGCAAAAGCTTCCTGCAGAAAGCAGGATTTTTGTTAGGAGTAGAAAGATATCAGGAGACTGGGATGATGTAGAGAATGCAGATATGGGAAGACTGCCAATGAAAATTGCTGTAGCTAAGAGATGGGATGTCTTTTTCAAACAACATCATGGAGGACATAGTCAATGGATCAAAGATTATTGGAGGGGGTAAGGTATAAAAAGCATGGGGATGGTGGGGGGGAAGAGCTCCTAGGTTTTATAAAAATTTGGGGGGAAAAATAAAAACTTCAAAGCAAATTATTTGACCTCTATCTCAAGATCTTAAACTGAGATAAGCACTTACCTTCCAGATTTGACGTGGGAATAAAATGAGATGTTTATAAAGCACTTTGCAAACATTACAATGTTGTAAAAGCCTAGCTACTATTGTTGTTGTTGTTGTTACCAATTCTGAAGGAAACAAATTAATGTTTTCTTGCATGATTACATATTCTTGCATATGCCAATGCAAATTTGTGTATCAGGGTAATACTCGAATGTGACAGTAGGGATTCCATGAGAAAGTTAATCTAGTATGCAGAGACTAGCCAGGTGTTCACACCTGTCATTAGTAAGTTCAACAAAAAATATAAATAAAATGACATAATAGATAGAAACTAGCCTACAGAACCAGTATTATAATGGATGATCAAATGAATATGTTGTTACAGGATGATTTCATGTCTTGATTATGATTTATTAACAATGTTATGAAATAATGCTCCTCAGGGAAACATTATGCAGAGTATGACTGTACGTGACTTTGTGTTAAAACATTAAACACTGAAGTTATAAAATTCTCTATGCCAAGAATTCTCGTAAAAGTCCAAGATTAAGGAAAAAACAGAAATTCATATAAAATAGCTGTAAAGATTTCTAAAACACTCTTTTCTTCATCAATAATAGTGAGGCTACTGCAGTCCTCAGTGTGCTGAATTAGGAAGTAGAAAATGGTACTAAAGAAAACAAAGCTGGGAAGAGCAGCTGGACTAGACAAAATAAATAGAGGAGATCGATTCTGCTGGTGACACAATTTTGAGGGGAGTGAAGGATTGCTTATCAACATATCTGGAGGAAAAAATGAGCACAGCAAAGGGGCAGGAAATGATTTCAGATGTTATGGCTATAAAAATGAATAAGAAAAATTAATAATTACCAATCTTTATATCTACTTTCTCATTTCTATAAAATTGTTATGAGAATAATCTACACACATATTAAAGGAATCTTTACTAAAGGTATGAGAAAGGAAGGGAAGTTTTCACAAATCTGCTGCTGACAGGATCAGGATCTAAGCTCAGCAGTAGAGCATTCAAGGGCTTCTACAGTCTGGGATCGACTTATCTATCCAGCTTAATCTCACTATACAAAACCTTAGGTTTAGCCACATTTCTTTTCTCACTATCCCCTAAACATGTCATCTTTGTCACCACTACTTGTTGCATCTCACTTCTTAGAATGACTACTCTTCTATTCTTCTATCCCCTGACTTCTCTTGACTGAATCATTCTTAATTAATCTTACACTCCTAACACCTATTATGCCACTCATAAAATGCTAAATTTGGAAGTCGCATCATAAGTTATATTGTCCAAATTCTAACCAATTACATAAGCAAGGAGAAAAAAGAATACATTCTTACAATCATGTATTGATTTTCATGGTACTCAACACTAAAAATTACCACATAAATCAGAATTGGCATATAGACAGAGAATTGGTATTGTTGCAAATAATAGGAAAACAAAATTCAATGATAAATAAGTGAACATAATAATCATGCAAAGCTCCAAAATAATAACAGCAGTTAACATTTATAGTGTTTACTATGTGCCAGGCCCTGTGCTAAGTGCTTTCAAATCATTACCTTTGATTATCACAACATTCCTGAGAAGTGGACACTATTATCCCCATTTTATAAATGAGGAAACTAGGGCAAATAGAGGTTAAGTAACTTGCTCAGTCACACAGATCTGATCATAAGGTATCTGAACCTGAATTCAAGTCCAATGCTTTATCCATTTATGGTCTCAGTTATCAAAATGTTAAAAAGTAAAAATTCACAGACTACTGCTTTAAAATCCCCAATTTAATTAAATTCCTTTATTTTATGGGTGACAAAACAAACATGGAAAGGTGATAATTTGCCCATAGTTAAATAGTTAGAAAGTAATAAGAACTGGAATAGAAACATAAATCTTTAAACTCTAAATCCAGTGCTCTTTCCTTTATACTATATAGTATTATACAGAATAGCATAATATAGTATACTATAGTCTTATAGTCCAATCAATATTTGAAGCTTTAATTCCTCTGCTTTATGTTTCAATATGTCAACATCCCTGACAAAATAACAATTCTTCCCTGAAGACATCCAGGGATAGGAAACTTATCACTCTTGGGACAGCCAATTCATTTTTTGGTTTAGTCCTAATTGTTAAAAATTTCCCTCTCACGTGAACTTTAAAATAATCTCCCACTTTGAAATTTCCTTAGTCCTGGATATCTCCTTGGGGACAAGCAAAATAAATTTGATGACTTTTCTATTTGATAGCATTTCAAATATCCAAAACTGTCAATCTCATTCCTTGAAGTCATTGCCATATTTCAAAACTGGTGACAAGAGGTCCAGAATGATGGAGTGGGGAAATTCACCACTGAAATTCAACAGGAGAAACATTTAAGTGGCAAGGAAGAAACAGAAAATGGAAAAGAAGACAAGGGAACGAACAGTTGGAAATTAAAAAAAAAAAAGACTAAAAATACACTCTCCTAGAAGCCAACAGAGAAGAGAATATGAAGAAGCCTGGGATGGTCAGTTGTGTTGAGTACTACAGAAAAGTCAAGGAATATAAACACAAAGAAAAAAAAATTGGATTTCACATTTAGAAGGTTGCTGATGACTTCTGAAAAAATCGTTTTAGGTGACTGACTATAGTGAGGTAAGATTTCCAGGAACTTTGAAGTGAAAAGATGCTTCAAAGAATTACCAGTTAAAAATTACTCTTTTTAGAAATTTGATAATGAAAAGAATAAAAATGACAACTATAGCTTAAGGGTAAAAGTAAAAAGGACTAGGGTTTTTGTTTATTTTTTAAATACACATGAACATGTTTATAAGAAAAAAACTCAAAGAAGTCATTAAAGAAAAAGAAACTAAAGATACAGGAGAAAATGGGAATTGTGAAGAAAATAAGATCCTTGAAAAGGTGAGAGATATCCACCTCCTTGGTAAGGAGGTAAGGTCATCTGTTGAAATGAAGTATAAATGGGATTGAAATTGCTACTGTGGAATATATAATAATAAATCTAAATTAAAATGAATAAAGGGATTACCACACAATAAGGGAGGGTTCTACTTGGGAAAAATTGTTTGAATTTGTAGTTGGTTATTCAGCACCAATCTGTGAATTTCCCCAAAAATCTGCTTTCCATGAGTAGTATTAAGGGTTAATTTTGGTAGGAGTTTGATTAAAGTGAGGAGAATATTTTGATAAAAACACTAAGTTTAATTTAGAAGTTCAGATAGAAAATAGAAAGGAGGAAAATGAGATTATTATTCTAATACCTTATGACTATACCTAAAATCCTAATCCTACCTAAAATTTCTAAAAAACCTTACTCTGTCTTTGAGGGCAGTTTCTTCTGCCTGGCCGACCAGGCCTAACTTATATACATTACTCCTACCTAGAAATATATTCACTACCTACCTACCTAAGCTAATCAATAAACATTAATTCCTATGACCTCCTTAAATCCATTTCTCTATCCCAACTGTCAGTAGTAAAACTGCTGGTCAGTCTCTTGACTGAGAGACCAAGACAGACCTCCTACTCTCTGTGGAATCCAGAGGCAAAAGTCTCCAACTCTTTCTTATATATCTCGTCTCCAAGGTAATGTAATCTTCAGCTCTAGCTAATTCTCTTCTCAGTTCTCCTGCTCTTACTTAGAAATCTTCTGCTCTTTAAGAGACAGAGGAAGACTACGAAAATTCCTTTACCAGTAGGAATAGAAAAAGGCTATGTTGGAGATTGCCCAGATTTATCGAGTAAAAGAAATGGAATGGGAGAAGATCAAGGAATTGTGGGTGTAAATGGAGAAGGTGAGTATATTATTAAAACTGCTGCCAGTAGACCAAGTAAGCAGGAAAGTGACAATAGAATAGACCCAGACAGCAAAGGAGAAAATAAGAAAATAGGTCATGAAGAAAGCAAACCACAGATATTATTCATCCTTCCTTTTTGGAGAGGACAAATAATATCACAAGGTGAATTGGCTTTAAGTGAGGTAAAGTTGCATGCAAGTCATAAGCCTCACTCTCTCTTCCAGAGTCATGGAAGTCCAGAAGCAGAATAAAAGTCAGGGCGGCTTCTGTATAAGAAACTATAATGACAGGGGAAGTTCTGAGTCCAGGATCTTAGAAGTAAGTGAGGGTAATTTCTTAAGTATGGTTTCTTTGGATGGGATTATAACATAAAGGAGTTGTGAAAACTGAAGAATTCTAAGACTAGAGAAACAGAAAGATAATCAAATGGATATTGAAATCACTGATTTAAGAAAAGGATGAAGAAATTACAACCATAGGCTAGAGGCTAAAATCACTGAGAGAGGGGAAAGAGTGATCCCTGGATGACAGAAAATAGGATAAGGTCATAGAGGTAGAAAATTCAAAGGAAGAGATGTTATTTAGCAATAATGGCAAAACATGTGCCTGAAAGAAAGAAGTTAAACTTCCCTTCCTGGATCTCCTTCATACAGAAAAGGAATACTCAAATGAGATTTTGAGGGTAATATTTAAATTACAGAATCAATATGGAATCTTTGAAAAGACTTATAAAAAATAAATGATACCAGTGGAATCCTACGTCGGCTATGGATGGAAGAGGTGGGGGGGGGGGGGGAGAAAATGATCTTTGTTTTCAATGAATAATGTTTGGAAATGACCAAATAAAATAATGTTTTTTAAAAAAGCAAATGATAATAACCAAAATAAGACTGTTTCCATATATTTTCTGATAAAGAAGACTTCGATTTCATGTTAGTTTTCCTCTTATATTTTGTAAACAAAACCCCTTTTCTTCATTTGGCAAATGTCCAGTTTTATAGAATTCCTTCAGAATATGTCTACTTGACAAAGAAAGGAATTATATCTGTGGTTTCATTAAAATAGGAAATTTCTAGAGGAAGAAACTTCTCAAATGAAGGTAAGTACCTTTTGTATAAATTAAAATCTGAGGGTAATATTGAATTCAGGTCTTCTTGGCTCTAATGTGTTGCTATGCATTATACCATACCACCTCTCAAAATTATTAGACTGATTCCATTCAAATCTGCTCATTGAGTCCTTTGAATTGATCATAACAATTCTATAATTCATTTTTATATAGTTCAATGGCCTAATAGAGCTGCGATATATGGAGAGATTGTAAGCTGCCTATCTTATATAGATCTCCTCTATGTTCTTCTCAAAAATTTTCCTCAGGGATATCCTTAAAATATGCTCAGGATCTTTCATGCAATCATCTGAAATTCTATGGATACTAATGAAGCATGTATACTATCTACCAATTATCCCTCACACAAAGAAGAGCCTTTAAGGTTATGTGACTAGTCACACATTTCTCTCATTACTTACTACTTCTGTGAAATTCCTCATTCATAATGTGCTAAATACAGTTCACAACCCCCATGCATTTGTTTTCAGGATTCTATTCCATTATTCCTACCTGGAGGATTCAGACACTTCTGGCCCAGAGATGATTGGGTGACAGTTGCTTCCAATTCTTTAGAGGCAATAGTGTTTCTACAGTCATATAATAACATCTGAAGAATACTGGTTCCTTCGTGTCAAGGAGATAGTTGTGGTCACTAAAAGAATTTTACAATTTCACCAAAGTAATCCACGTTAATCTCTTATTCTATTCTGAGGCCAATTCATTGTTCAACAATGAATCAACCTGCAAATATTTATTAAATATCTACTAAGTGCCAGATACTGTGCTAAGTACTTAGTTAACGAACACAAAGATAAAAGTGAAGCAATCCTTGCTCACAGGGAGTTTAAATGCAAATGGAGGAGACACTATGAATATGTGCTTATAAATCTAGAAAATATTTAAATTGAATAAAAAGTAGATTGGAGAGGGAGACCAATAATAGCTGAGGAGATCAGGAAAGGTTCTGAGTAGAAAGTGGTGCTGAGTTTTGAAAAAAAACTAAGGATTCCAAGAGGCTGAGGTAAGGAGGGAGAACAGTGCTAGCATATAGGATTGCCAAAGCAAAGACATACATGTATTCAGAAAATGGAGTGTTATGTGTCAGAAATACTGAGTAGGCTAATATTAACTAGACTCTAGAGATGTGTAAGAAGATTAGGAAGGTAGGATTGGGCCAGATTGTGAGGATCTTTAAATGACAACAGAGTTTATATTTGATTATAGTAGGGGAGTGCCCTGATCAGCTCTATCCTTTAAGCAAATCAGTTTGGTTAAAGACAGTTGTATTAAGAATGGATTAGAAGGGACTTCCAGGGAGGGAGACCAAATAGGAAGCTCCTACAATAGTCTAGAGGATATGTGTCAATGGCCTGAACTAGAGTGGTGGCAAACTGAAGGAAAGTCTATCAATTGGGGAATGGCTGAACAACTTATGGTATATGATTATAATAGAATACTATTGTGCCATTAGAAATGACAGATGAGGAGATTATAATAAAACCTGGCAAGACTTACATGAAATGATGCAAAGTGAAATAAGTAGAACCAGGAAAACATTGTACACAGTGACAAGAATAATAGATGATGAGCAACTGTAAATGACTTCAACTATTAGAATAAGGCAAGGGTTCAGGACAACTCCAAGCAACATGACAAAAAAGGATGTCCATTGCCACAGAAGGAATAGATGGAGACTGAATGCATTTTTCACAATATTTCCTCCATGAATTTTTCTCCAGTGCAAACTGGAGGAAAAAAATATGTACTCCATTTCACAACATAACAAATAGGGAAATGTGTATCATATGATAACGTATGTACAACCTATATCATATTACGGGGAAAGGAGTGGGAAGGAGGGTGGGAAAAAAGGATGAGACATAGATTTTTGGACAGAGCTAATATGAGAATTTGTTTCTCTTGGATAAGAATATTTAATATAATAGTATATATCTATAACAAATATTTTCTATTATATTGTTACTTATGTTACATATTTTAAAAGTAAAAAAAGAAATGGAAACAAAAAAAGCAGGGGACAAATGTGAGATGTTGTAGAGGCTGAAATGACATTTTTGGCATAACTTGCCAGATATGGCAGTGAGAGGGAGGACTCGGGGATGATATTGAAGTTGTGAAATTTGGTAAATGGAATGATGGTGCAAATGCTTATACAAGCTAAAAAAAAATATATATATATATGTATGTATATATATGTATGTATACGGTCTATTAATTCTTCCTACATCTTGAAAATGGGCATTTTTCACCTACTTAATTTTTCCTATATGGACAGTGAGGTTAGAATTTCTTAAATGATTATAGATCTTATTTTAAAGGCTCTTCAGTGTTTTGAGGCTTAATGTCATCAGTCCATTATTTTTAAATAGAAAAAACTAGAAGACTTCATCTTACTTCCACTTTGCTTCTTTAGCATCTATGATAAACCTCCTATGATAAACTTTTAGGCTGCTAAAAGACTGTCTGCCCTTTGATCCAGCCATAGCACTGCTGGGTTTGTACCCCAAAGAGACAATAAGGAAAAAGACCTGTACACGAACATTCATAGCTGTGTTCTTTTTGGTGACAAAAAAATTGGAAAATGAGGGGATGCCCTTCAATTGGGGAATGGCTGAACAAATTGTGGTATATGTTGGTGATGGAATACTATTGTGCTCAAAGGAATAATGAATAGGAGGAATTCCATGGAGACTGGAACAACCTCCAGGAAGTGATGCAGAGTGAGAGGAGCAGAACCAGGAAAACAATATACACAGAGACTGACACACTGTAGTACAATAGAATTTAATGAACTTCTCCATTAGTGGCAGTGCAGTGATCCTGAACAACTTGGAGGATCTAAGAGAAAAAAATACTATCAACATCCAGAGGAAAAACTGTGAGAGTAGAAACACAGAAGAAAATCAACTGCTTAATTACATGGGTCAAGGGGATATGATTGGGGATGTAGACTCTAAATGATCATCCTAATGCAAACACCAACAATATGGAAACAGGTTTTGATCAAGGACACATGTAATAGCCAGTGAAATTGCGTGTCAGCTACTGGAAGGGTAGGGGAATAGGGGAGGGAGGGAAATAATATGATTCTTGCAACCAAGGAATAATGTTCCAAATTGACTAAATTGATTAAAAAAAACTTCATTGGGGATAAATGAAATAAAAAAGGAATCTAATAATAAAAAACTTTATTAAGTTTTATTTTAGTTTATTTTATTTAAGTTTAATTAAGACAAATAGTGATATTGTTGTTGATGGTTAGGTCAATAGAATATTAGAATAAAAAGAGTATCTGATATTCCTACTTCACAGCGGGACCAGACTTTGAATAAATCAATTAATCAAAAGGATGACCAAGATGTAAGAAGAAGGACTATTAGATCAATCAATTAATCAAAGACATCATATAATCAAAGGAAGAATGAAATGTTTTGAAGCCATTGGATAAAAGCAAATTATTACACAGTAAATGTCTTATTGTTTGTTAAACTAGACTATGAATCTTTGTTAAAAACAGCAAGTCAGCTAAAAATTTAGAAATTCACTATCAGAGAGGTGGTATATTCCAACAGAGAGAATACTGTTTTTACAAGTCAGAGGACCTGAGTTTGAATCCTGATTTCTTTTTTTTTTTTCCACTTACTACATCTATGTGACCTTATGTAAGTCACTTCACCTGGGGCCTCAGAGTCTTCATATGTAAAACGAAGAGTTTGAACTAGATGCCCTCTAAAGTCCATTCCAGCTCTTCATCCATGATCTAATGACTAGTAGACCAACCTAGTGGTAAAGCAGCTTGAGTCAAACCTCTTAGAGGGAATTATTTCAGAGAGTTTAAAGGGAGTGGATAGGACACTGTCCCTGTGCTCTCTACTCAGCAGAGGTGGATGACTATTTAGAAAGGTCAGAAGTTCTAGATTTCTTACTGGTATCTTTGGAATGTCCCGATAACAATTTCTATATAGGGAGCCAGGGACAAACCAGAAATCCTTTGGAAAAGCAGATCTGGAACTCTACAAAGAGACCAGAAAAAAAGCTTTAACTAAGGGAGTGTAGTATGAGTAATGCTTTTTTTTTTTTAAGTGCTAATGGTTTTTTTTAATGACTGAAGAAAGGAGAAGGAAGGGGACCTACAGATAAGTAGGTCAGTGTTGACCATATCAAATTTAATGCACAATTTTTAAAAATTGTGATGCAATCAATTTGGAACCTCTCTGATTTCTTCATCATGCCTTAGGAAGCAAACTGTATCATCCTGCAAGCTCTCAAATAGCCTTGAGACTTCACCTCATCACCCACTCCTTGTTCCTCTATGGATGAAGATAGGAACCCCATCTAAAGCCAGTGCACTTCAAAAATCATCTCATTTCTCACAGGGATGCACTAATTTGAGATTTTTCTGACTTCTCCACCATGCTTCCCCAATCACTCCCTCATTTTTCACTTTCCATTTATATGTACTCTCCATTAGACTAAAAGTTATTTGAGGGCAGGGAGTGGTTTTTTTTTCCTTTTTTGTCCTTTATTTTTTTTTGGATTTGTATCCCAAACACTTTGCACAATGTTTGGCATACAGTAAGTATTTAATAAATATTTAACTATCAATATTCATAAGGTCATATAGAAATTTTCTTTTTCTTTATCTATGGAAATATTTGTATGTTTGTCAGTCATAATAAAAAAGAAAATTTTTTAAAAAGTGGTTATATAGGTTAGTAGTCTATGATATTCTTAGTCACTTTTCCCCACCCTAATAATAATGGTATTTCTCAGGTCCTCCTTCATATATATTGAGTAATAACTTTTTTTCAGATTAAACTGTAGGTTTCACAGCAGGGAACATAATATTACCTGTTTCCACCCATATGAGGAAGAAATAGTAGTGCATTCATTATTTTTCCAGGTTCAGGGAATGTGAATAACCTGACATCATTTGTTTTTGGTACTCCCTCCCTGTTTACGTTCTTCTTTGCTGATTTTATTCAGCTTTATTCAGTTTAGGAAGATCACTTCAGCAGTTGAATGAAGGATGGATTGGGACCAGAAATCTGAGGTAGGCAAATCCACCAGCAAGCTAATGATCTGAATGTGAAGTGAAAAGGGCCTAAGTTGACTTAGATGTATAAACTAGCCATCTCTACTGGATCAATCAATTAACAAAAGATGTAAACTGGTGGCAGTGTCAGAGGAGAGAAGGAGGAATATTCAAGAGATATACAAGTGAAACCAATAGGCTTTGGCAACAGCTTGGATATCAGGGTAGGAGATGATAAGGAATCCAGGATGACTCCTAAGGTGAGAGCCCAAAGGACTGGGGAAGATGGTGTTGCCATCTGTACTAAAAGGAAAGGTAGGAGAGGGGAAGTTTTGGAGAAAAGTTCTCCTTTGAATATATTAAATTTAAGATGTCTACTAGATATCCAGTTTGAGATATCTGAAAGACAGTTGAAGATGCAAGATTAGAGGTCAGCAGAAAGACTGGGGAATGATAGAAGGTTAGAGAATCATCAACATCTTCAGTTTCTTCATCTATAAAATAAGAATAATAATAACTTCTACTTCCCAAGGTTATTGTGAGGATCAAATGAAATATTTATACAGTGCCTGCTGCATAGTTACTATTACTGTTATTGTTTTTTATTACTACTTTGACTATTTGATCTCTTCTATGATCTATGATCTAGTTTCAACTCTGAGTTTCCAGGAGTCAACTTTTAAGTTCTGAAATGAACACAGAAAGAAAATTCATAGACCCTATAATACTAATCCACTATAACTATTTTTCTAGTGAGAATCCTTGACAAAAATATTATACTCTTGTTTGCAGTTACAATTGTAGGTTGTAGCTATTGTAGAAAAGAATTCAGTCATTCATTTTTCCACATTTGTGTTTACATATGCATATTTACCTCTTTTGATACTTACAAAACTTGTCTATGTGACTTGGAACTTCTTCCAAATTTAACTTTCTGAGGAATACCTAATGACTTTATATGTAACAAAGATATTTAGGCACATGTTTAGGAAACAGAGACATATAGGCTCACATCTGTGAAATACACATTTGACTATATAACTGAAAGATATCTACATTTTGAAATGTACTATCTTCTCTGGTTTTTAGCATTTCAAGTGAAAAAATGAAGCATAGAAACTAAACACTGAATTTATCTTTTAAAAATATTAATAGCACATTTTACATAGGAAAATAACTATAAAAATTAACCCAGGCAAAATATATATAATAATTGCAATTATTTTTTAAATTAACTGGTATG
The DNA here is from genome assembly GCF_027887165.1 of Monodelphis domestica. Taxonomy (NCBI): domain Eukaryota; kingdom Metazoa; phylum Chordata; class Mammalia; order Didelphimorphia; family Didelphidae; genus Monodelphis; species Monodelphis domestica. The sequence goes on along the minus strand of NC_077229.1, from coordinate 432,937,313 downwards.
GTTGACAACATATGGCTTCAACATTATGATTCTTGGGTAATAAAACACTGTTTGGATAACATGCTTCATGTTCTCTGTATTACATAGCTATACTACTATAGTGGTCACATCAATATTTAAGACCTTATTTTACTGTCCAGAGCAATGCAATTCCCAGAAACAGAGTGGCATGATCCACCCAGACCTGCCCAATGAAGCTACCAGAGGCCAAGGAATCAACACTGGAAAAAAACCAAATTGACGGGTGTGTAATTTGACAGTCCTTCAGACAGCATGGAATTTTAAATGAGTTTAAGTTTTATATATTACTTTCCCTTGGATTATAGCCACATATGGAATATCTTCCCCTATGTCATGGCAACTGAAAAAAGAAAGCAAGTAATCTTTTAACACCTTGTTTTTCATTCCTACAATGATATCTTATAGGATGTTAGGGAGTCAGCAGCCATCACCAATAAAGATGACATGGCCATATTTTATGACATGATAAAATATGGACTACAATCACTATTTTGGAGAGAAACTCTGTGACCAGAGACAGAAGATCAGAAATTATAAAAATCATTCTTTCAGTTCTATATAACAAGTTGGTAGAAGAGAAAGAAATCATCAAATTAAAAGGCAATAGTAATTTAAATATAAAATTTGCAATTTTTATTATATTCTATAATCAATGTTCTGATAGTGTTATTATATGATTGATTGTTCCTTCAAACATACAAACATCTTTGTGAAATAGACAAGTGAATTTGGCTGATTGAATAAAAGGTTGGAAACCAGAAATGTAAAGTTTCACAATATCTATATGTATAATGTGTACAATAATATTTGAGAGACGTGTGCAGCTTCCTTTGAAACCAGGCCTAATCTCCTTCGTGTTTTAAGTCTGTTGCTCTTTCAATATAGACCAACATCATTCATCAAGTTTCTACCAGTATCAAAGTACCTAGCCAAAAAAGATACAAAGATGAATGAGGTATGGCACTCAGTACATGGTAATGGGGGAGGGGAGTAGAAGGTCAGGGAGGGGGAGACAGAGACAGAGAGAGACAGAGAGAGAATATACAGAGTATTCTGTAAGTACAACGACAGAGATACAATGCACTATGGGGAAATGATAGCTGATGTCCATTAATGAGCAGGCATTGTAGAGTCAAGGGTAGCTTTGAAGACTATGCTGCTCATTTCACAGCATCCCATGGGTAAACACTTTCAATAGGGAGGGAAAGTAGTATTAAAGAAGGCAACATGAATGAAGAAAATGGCATCTAAGCTACTCCTTGAAGGAAGAGAAGGATATTAATAGGCAGAGATGTAGAAAGAATGCATTCCAGGCAAGAGAGACTGCCTGCATGATGAAGTAGAGGCTAGAATTGGCAGTAACAGAATGAAAGGAGAGCTAACTACTTAATCTGGCTCCAGCTCCAAATGGTTGAACAGGAACAATATGAAATAAGGCCAGAAAGGCAGGAAAATTCATAGCATGGAGTACTTTAAATGCCAGATAAAGGAACTTGTATTTTATTTGATAAGCAATAGGAAGCCAGTGAAGGTTGTTGGAAAGAAGAGTAACAGGATCAGAAACTATACCTTAAGAAGATGACTTTGGCCCTTGTGTTAAAAAACAAAAAGGAGTAGTAAGCAGAAGGGGCTAAAAGCAGGGAAACCAGTTAAGAAACTACTATAATAGTTACATGAGAGAAGAGGAGGGGAAGGGGAAGAGAAAAAGACAAAATAAACATTTATATGGTGATCTGAACTTCACAACCTGGGAAGGGTTACTGTCATTCCCATTTTACAGTTGAAGATACCAAGGCAAATAGTTTGATTGATGTGTCCAGTCATACAACAATTAATGGTCTCAGGCAGGATGTGAACTCAGATGTTCCCAATGGCAACTCCAGCACTCCATATAGTGCCTCAATGAGGGGGATAATACCTTGAATTAGAATGATAGCAATATGAATATAGAGAAGTGGATGAAGAGGAGAGATATTGTAGAAGTGGTATCCATAGGATAAGATAAATGATTGAATGTGAGGGGTCGGAGATAGGGGGGTGACAAAGAAGAAATAGGTTTCAAGCTGGAGGTGAGGAAAGAAGGAAGAGAGAGAAAAGGTGGAAAGAAGAAAGGAAGGGAGGGTGGAAGGGAACAAGTATTTATATAACACCTACTATGTACCACACATTATGCTAAGTACTTTACAAATATTATTTCAGTTGATCCTCATAAGAATCTGTTTGTCATTATTATCACCATTGATACATGAAGAAACTGAGGCAAATAGAGATCAAATGACATGCCCAGGGTCAGTGGGCAAGTAAAATCTGAGGTCATAGTTGAGCTTGTCTTTCTAACTGCTGACCCAAGTACCTACCTATGTTGAGTCACCTGGCTACATAGGAGTTCAGTAAGAAGACAGTGGCACCATCAAGAAAAAATAAAGAAACTTAGTTAGACATGTAACATTTGAGGTGCTGGTAGACATCATGTGTATATGCACTAGGGGTTGTAATATAAAAGACTAGAAAAAGCTCATGGTTTGTTTCTTACTTCATAGTGTTCACCGATATTTTCTCTCTTTTTGTCACAAATCAATTCTCTGGCAAAAGAGAACTCAGAAAACTCAACATCCCACACTTCTAGCCAGTAAGCATAAGAAACCCCACTGAGCCATGACAGAGTTCAAAAGAAGGATAATTCACTTGCTTGCAGCTTGATGATTACAGAATGTGACATTTGAATTGAATGTTAAGAATAAGGAGGCAATTTAATACCGGTGAGTTAGGGATGAGAATTCCAAGCATAAAAAATAGCCCTACTAAAAGCTTGGGTACTAAAATTTTGGGTAAAACTGAGTAATCTGTCTAGATTATAGACTAATTAAGGGAACAATGTAAAAATACAAATGAATATATGAAATGGTGTTAAATTATAGAGGTTCTTGAAGGCTAGGGTAGAGAGTTTCAATTTTATTCATTAATCAAAGGAGACTCATTGAAATTTTTCATCAGAACAATTACATACTAGAGCTGTGCATTTGGGAAATGAATCTGACAATATTTTTGTAGAGCAGACTATAAGGGGATGAGTCTGGAGGCAGGTAGACCAGCTGGGGGCTACTGTGTCAGTGTAGGTGAAATTAATAAGAATGTAAAAGGGGAAAGAAGCAATAAGAATATCAAAGAATGGAGCAAATTCAAGAAATATTATAGAAGATTGGATGACTGGATATGATAGGACAAGAAAATCGTCAAAGACCACACTGAGGTTTCAAGTACAAGAAGGAAGGGAGGAGCTTTTGTGGAGATTCACTTCTGACATGCTGAGTTTGAAATACTGGTAGAGGTTGAACTGGTCAGCAGACAATGGGGAATGTGGGTCAGACATAAAGAGAAAAATTTGGCAGTCAGGTATATGGCAATGGAAGCTAAAGCTAAGGTAGTAAATAATTTTGCCAAAGCAGAAAATGTACAAAAAACAGAGGTTCAAAGATAGGGCTTTAAGTGAATGCCTACATCTAGGGAGTTGAATGAAGGGAAAGAAGGCACAGGAACAAACATTAAATGCTTACTATGTGCCAGGCACTGTACTAAGCACATCTCAAATATCTCACTGGATCCTCACAACAACTCAGGGAGGTAGGTGCTGTTATTATCCCCATTTTACAGTTAAAGAAACAGAGGCAGACAGAGGTTAAGATGCGTTCCCAAGTTCTAAGAGATAGTAAGAATCTGAGGCTAGATTTGAATTCAGATGTTCCTGAACCCTGACCTAGTGCTCTATCTACTTTTAAAGAAAGAGAAGAAGACAGGAAGAAAATGATATTTTAAAGAAACCCAGAGAGGAGAAAGTATAGAATCTACTCTTGCTGACTCTGTCTTGTTCTTATTGACTCCACAAAGTCTACATTTTGCCTTCCTCCTCTGGCTCCCAGTTTGCTGACACAGTGTAATTGGCTTAATTTTGTCACTAAAATGAATGCAATCCTATGAGAAACTTCCTCGAATCTCTCCTTCCATTTCTCCAATATCCTTACTTTAACGTCTTTCCATTTTAATCTCTGAGGAAGAGGGATCTTTATTCTTTGCTACAGTTAACTCTTTTGTGTCTTTAATACCACCTCAGGCTTCCACCAGGCACTTATTCTAGTAACTACTGTCCCTTTCATTTTAACTAAAAACAAAACCTCACTTCTCTTGACAGTTTTCTTTTTAAATATATATATTTACATATATATACTTCAAAGTATATCCCTTTTTTATCTTCAAGAGATTTGCATGTCTTTAATCTCTCCACTTCTATATGCTTCTTTACATCTGCATATAAATAGACATAAATCATTATAATCCTAAAAAGAGCTTTATTTGGCCCATCAACCCATTATACATACCACCTCATCTCTCACAAGATTGCTGATCTTCCTTAAAAAGTTGCCAGCATCTGATGACTTTAGTGCCTCACCACCAACCCTTTTCCTCATCACCTTGCAATCTGATTTCTATTTCTATTGAAAGTGATTATTCAGAAGTCTAAATTTCCACAACTTTTGTTTTCAGTCATTTTCCTCGACAATAACTCTGCAGCATATAATACTGATTGCCTCCTTTTTCCAGAACTTTTCTTCTCCCTTGGATTTAGAAGTACCACATTATTCTAGTTTTTCTATTGCCCTTAACCACCCCCTCCCCTCCTCTTCCTCTCCTTCTCTCTCTCATCTTCCTTTAGGTGTGTTGGGGCAAGTGGTTCTTTGGGTAGCTAGGTGGCTCAGTGGATAGAGAGCCAGGCCTGTAGCTGGGAGAGCCTGAGTTCAAATCTGGCCTCAGACATTTTTTAGCTGTGTGACCTCAGGAAAGTCATTTAATCCCAACTGCTCCTACCCCTAATTACTCTTCTGCCTTGGAAAGGATATTTATAATCCAAGGCAGAAGGTAAGGGTATAAAAAAAGTTAGTTGTTTCTTCAGGTTACCCCATACACGTATGCCATTGTCATTCAGTCATTCAGTCATGTCTGACTTTTCTTAACCTCATTTGGAATTCTCTTGGCAAAGAAATTGAAGTGGTTTGCCATTTACTCCTCTATATCATTTTATGGATGAGGAAATTGAGGCAAATAGGGTTAAGTGACTTGTCCAGGGACACACAACTAGTAAGAATCTAGGGCCAGATTTGAATTCATGAAGATTCCAGGCTCAGTATTCTATCCACTGATCAACTAAGAAGTAGCCACCCAGAAGGAAACCCCTAGAACTTAGCCCCTGCATGGGGAATATACTGAGTGTACAAGTGTAAAGTGGGGTAAATGGCCCAGAGAGAATGTATTAAAATAGATTAAATCTACTCCTACCACAACCACCCTGTGGGTTATTCTTATTAATATCTACCTATATCACTACTGCAGCCACCAAAGAGATCTTAACATTTATGCTTTTTCACAACTCTAACACTCCAGACTTCTGCTAGACTGATCTTACTATTTTGGTTGTGTTATCCATATGTTCAAAATGGTTCATCAAGGAATCAAATTCTGAAAAGATTGGAAATGTAGACACACTAATACATTACTAGTGAAACCATGAGCTTACTCAATTAGTCCACAAAACAATTTGGAATTGTATTAAGAAAGTTACTTAAATGCCTATTTACTAAGACCCAGAGATTACGCTTTCCCAACATAATTAATGATTTTAAAAAAAAGACCCCTTTTATATAAAAATATTTGTAGTAAAAAACTCATCTGTAGTTGAGGGAGTTTGACTTGAAATGGTCTGAAGTTGTTTACAACACTAAATCTATCAATTAGAGAATAGCTAACAAGTTATGATACATGAATATAATGGAATCTTACCATTAATTTGAAAAGTTCTAGGCTATTGCTAAGCTTTAAGAAAGCAGTTTTAATAGGAGGGAAGATACAATGTAAGAGTATAAAGAATGAATATGTGGTAGAAAAAAGAGGTAGACAATGCTAACACTCATTCTAGAAGATTGGCAATAAAAAAGGAAAGAGAAAAGACAGAACCTTAAGAGAACAGTAGAGTTGAGAAAAAGCTCTTTTACTTAGGGAATATTAACTTATCTGGATGAGGAGAAAGTAATTAATGCTGGGAAAATGATCAAGGTTTCAAGAATGTGAATGAGGAGACAAGGTGATGAGAATGAGGACAATAATGATGATAGATAATATTTAGTGTTTGTAAAAAGAATCTCATTTAAACCTCACTAACAACCTAAGGTATGTACTATTATTATCCCCTTTTTACAGACAGAGAAAATAAGAATGAAATGAAGGGTTTTAGAGACCTGTTAATAAGTATAACCAGTAAGGGTCTAGGAACCAGATTAAAACTCAGATCTTCCAAACTCTAGGTCTGGTACCGTATTCACTATGCTAAAATGTTTCTCCAGGCAGAGTAAAAGTGTATGGCGAAAAACAGAAGTCCACCTTTTCTTTGATAATCTGAAGTCTTGAAAGGCTTAAATAAAATGAGGAGTAGAGAAACAGAATGTGATTTCTTTTTGGTAGGACTTGATAGGACTATCAGAACTGTAGAATACCATTATAGTACCTTAATTTAAAAATCTGAACATCTATTATGCCTGGAGCATACCCCATCATAAAGGATCATCATTAAAAAAAACCAATCTTATTTTGTACAACAGTGTCTAACAGAATTAGCAACCTGGAAGTCCTCGCAAAAGAATTTGTTTTATAGCCTATAATTCATCCTAAATAATTGTATACAATCTCCTTTGCTTTTTTTCCAGAATAATCTCGAGTCAATGCCACAACTCTCTAAGATCACTCAATAATTCAGGTTCAAATTTTGATGATTGTTCCAAAAGGTTCAACCCTTCTTTTCTTTACAAAATCTAAAGAGAAATATCACATCTCAGATTTGGTGAGGAATTGCCAAGTGAATCTGATCCAATTTAATTTTATGTAAGAATAGTCTCTGACAGAATTATGACAATTATTTACTAAAGAGCTAGAGGAAGTAGTAATATATTGTAAAGACCTTTTTAGTATGTGTGCTAAATCAATTTAATTCAGCTACTTTTTCTTTATTATTAATCATTTTTTCTATTCTATATGCATAGGAGAGAGGTATTTAAGTGATGAACAGAAAACAAGTAAAAGAAATATGTATTCCCAAAGAAAAATATTTACATTTTTCTGAAAGGAATAACATTTTCAGAGTTCACTTCTCAAACTAACCATTTATCAACATGTCAACTTTACTCTTTTAATGGATCTAAAATACCCATTTACCCTTTGAGGTTATAGGATTATCAGAAATTTTGACCACACTGGGCATTTATCTATTACACATAGGACCAATAAAATAATACCTGTTCAAACACAGTTTCAGGTCAGTTAAATTTAGAATAACTTTATATCAATAAAACCTTAAACAAAGGCTAATAAATGAGAAACATCATGACATGACTTAAAGATGTGGCTTTACTCCAATAGATGAAAAGGATGCATCAAATCATTTGTAGGAATACTGAGAAGGTAAGTCCAACAATTTGGGGTATTTCATTGAAGGATATTTTCAAATTTAAAACATTTAATCAGAATGTGTCTCTTTAACAATGACTCAAAAAACTTCAAACAAGAAAACTGAAGATAAAATTTTGTGGTTAATACTTTTCTGGGTGATTAAGAAGAGGACTATAAAAGTATGTAAATGATTATTTTGATAAATTTCACCTTGTTTTAGCTGATGACCCAAGGGTAAAAATGTTACTATTTATCAAACAGAACTGTAGAGAAGTATGGTTTAATAGCCACCACACAAAACTACTTGGAAATGTGGTTTCTACTCCAAACTCTATTCCAGTATTTATTCTATTGTTCACTAACTGACATGAATTATCTTACTTTTTTTGTGCTTTTATTTCCTAACCTATATATAACATCTTTGCTATACCTTCCCCTATAAACACTGTAAAGCCTCTTAGGAGCATGAGAGCTATTATATAAACACAAAGAACTGTTCATCTGCAATTCTTCTCTACTTGGGAATTTCAGGAAAAAAAAGAGTGGAGAGATCATATTCATTACCAAACATAAATGATAAACATTGTAAAAATGACTATCAAAGAAAATGTTCTAGCTGAGATGAAGACCTCTCACAAAAACACAAAAAATAAGAGCACTTCAGAATGTAGCAATTAACTAAAATAATACTATTTACTTCTAATATTTGTATCTCAATCATAATTATTATTAAAATATATGATATAAAGTATCAGAAAGCTCAACAGGCTCTCAAAATTTACTATCCTCTTAATAAATGCATTTTAAATTAGAGACTTAGCAGCCACTAAAAACGTCTGACACTGGCAATTGTAGGAACCTGCTAATGCCACTCCATGAAAATACTCATTATACCAAAAGTGTAAAAGAAGCCTAACCAGTATTATTTGTTAAAGTTTTCTTAGCTAATTAAGTTTAAAGACATTGTAAGGGACCTAAAATTGATTTAGTTCACAAAAATGTTTCTATCAAATTGGGAAGCTCTTCTTACTAGAATCTCTTCAAGAGGAGCAAAGGAAATCTTATTCCTATCTTAAGTTATTACAAATTTTTAATTAAATTTTATTATTCTTTTTGAAACCTTTCCTTCCTTTCTCCCCTTTCCCTATTTATTGAGGACATTAAAAGAAAACCTGTTGCGGGTCATATAAAACATAAAACTATCCTTCTTATCTCTTTCCAGAAGAAAGAAAAAGAAGGAAAAATGCTTCAATCTAAATTCTGACTCTATTATGATTGACCATTGTGTTGATCAGACTTACTAAGTCTTTCAAAGTTGAACTGTTTTTACAACAGTTCTATTTCTGTGCAAACTGCTCTCCTAACTCTGTTTACTTCAGTTGGCACCAGTTCATGTTTCTCCAGGTTTTTCTGAAACCATCCCATTCATTATTTCTTAAAGCACATCATATTCATATATCATGACTTGTTTAGCTATTCCCCAATTGATGAACATTCCCTCAGTTTCCAATTATTTGACACTATAAAAAAGAGTTGCTATAAATATTTTTGCACATATGGGCCTTCTTTTTTATCTTTTTCAGGTACAGACCTAGGAGTAGCATCATTGGGTGGAAGTACATGCATAGTTTGGGTTTTTGGACAAAGTTCAAAATTATTTCTGGATCCAGTTCATAGTTCTACAACAATGCATTAGTGTACCTGTTTTCCCACATTTCCTCTAGGATGTCATCTTAAGCAATCTGATAGGTGTGAGGAGGTACCATAGATTTGTTTTCATTTGCATTTCCCTCATACTTGGTGATTTAGAGCATTTTTTTCATGTGTTTGTTGAGTTTGGTTTTCTTCCTCTGAAAAATACCTATTTGTATCCTCTATAATTGAAGAATGGCTCTTATTTTTATTTTAAAAAATTAAGTTTGACTCAGGTAGCTCTGTATCTTAGAAATGAGACCTCTGTCAGAGACACTAGATTGACAGCTTTCTCTACACCCCTCCCAGTTTCTTTCCCACCTGTTTTTTCTTCTTATTTTAGAGGCATTTAATTTGTTTATGCAAAAATGTTAACATCTTATATAATTGAAATTGTCCAGATTACCTTCTATGAACCTCTCTGTCTCTTGTTTGTTATGAATTCTTCTCCTATTCATAGATCTGATAGGTAACTTCTTCTATATGCCACTAATTTGATTATGATATCATATTTATGTCTAAATCATGTATCGATTTTTAGCTTATCATTTAAAGTATGAAGATGTTAGTCTATAATTTCTGCTAGACTACTTTTCAGAATATTGTGCTCAAAATCTATTTCCTTGATAAACCCTCTATATGTTATACAGTATTCAATTTATTTAGAAGATTAAAGCTTTGTAATATATTGAGATCTGGTGCTGCTAATTCCTCTCCTTTTTTAAACAGATTCCCTTGATAGTTTTTATCTTTTGTTCCTCAAGATGAATTTTGATATTATTTTTTCCAGGCCTCTTAAATAATACTTTGGTAATTTGATTGGTATGGTACTAAACACAAGTAAGTTAATTTTGGTAATATTTTCATTTTTATGCTATTGGTTTGGCCTACCCATGAGAAAATATTTCCTCAAATATTTAGATCTGCATTTATTCATGTGAGGAATGTTTTGCTACTGTGTTCATACAGGTCCTCTATTTCTTGGCAGGTAGATGGCTCAAGTATTACCATAAAATACATTATTTGTATTATGTTATAAAATACATTATAAGTCCATAGTTATTTTAAATGGAATTTCCCTTTCTATCTCTTCCTGTTGATTTTGTTGGTAATATGTTGAAATACTGATTATTTGTGTGGGTTTCTTTTATATAAAAATATATACTGCAACTATTTGCTAAAGAAGGTGTTTCTATTAGTTTTTTAGTTGACTCATTAGGATTCTCTATGCAAACCATTATGTGATCTAGAAAAAAAAAAAGATCCTTCCCCCCCCTCACTTTGTCCATGCTTACTCCTTTAGTTTCTTTTTGTTTTACTGCAATAACTAGCTTTCCTATTAGAATACTGAATAATAATAGTGATAAAGGACATCCTTGCTTCATTACTGATCAAATTAGAAAAGCTCCTATCTTACTTAACCCCCTGAAAAGATGATGTTTGCTCTTGATCTTATAGAGTTACTACCTATAATTTTAAGAAAGTTCTACTCATTCTTGGGCTTTCTACTGTTTTGTTTTTTCTAAGAATAAATAATACATTTTGTAAAAAGCTTTTTCTATATCTATTGAAAGAATCATATTGAAATCTAGGGATAATGATAAAAGTTCTCCTACATGCTTCTTAAACACACAGAAGCAAAGACATACAGTTATAGATGCAAATGAGTAAGAGCTGTTGTTCAGTTAACAGCATCCTATGAACTACTTCAAAGATGACTGAGATCATTCGGCAACCTATGCCAGGAAAGTTCTTTAAAATGAAGATTTTTATTGGCAGTACAAAACCAAAAGCTATTTTATCATTTTGCTAGGCAGTAGTGTCAATGATAACAGGAATAATGAAAACTGGCTAAGATGACCTTTGGAAAGCTGGCATGGAACACGCCACCAAAATAAAATCAATTTCCATACCAAAAAAAGTTTGATAAAGCCACAGTGCTATTTAAGCTCTTGTATGTCCTGGAGGTCTAAAACTATAATGTCTATTTCTCCAAGTGGGTTTTTTTTAAAGCCATTTTAATACTTTCACATGAATATCCTATTGTATAAGAATAGCAGAACATAACAAGTTCCTGAAATATAGGAAGCATACAATGAAAAGATATTCACCATGATACAAGTCCATTGAACTGGACATGTATGGAGAATGAATTATAACAGGATGCAGAAACAGCTGTTCTATGACAAGCTCATATGGGGGAAACACAAGGAAGGAGAGCAGAAAACATGCTTTAAAGATGCACTGAAGCACAGTATGAAACATATGGCATAGCTGCAGACTGCTGGAAATGAGAGCAGCAGAATCACCAGAACTATGTATAACAACGAAGGTATGGAATAGGCAACTTTGAAAAGCCAAAATGAAAACAGCAACTTGTTTTGCAAAACAAAACAAAAAACAAACAAACAACTGTAAAGCAAAGAATAACCAAGAATCTATATTGAAACTAACAAGAATTGGGGATGGAGATATTCTTCTAAAACATTATAATATAAGTTATGATAACAAATGCTTGTGCCTGAATTTGAAATGAAAAAGCTGTTAGATATCTCCCTTTCATGTAAGTAGTATAGAAATGGTGGAAAAAAATATTACCTTGTTAAGAAACAGGAGATTCCACACTATTAAAATTTTAACTAGATAGTATATATTAGAAACAAAACAAATGCTACCATTTAGAGGATGACTAATAAATGCGGTTTTATAAATGGAAATATTACATTAAAAGAAATGAGAAATATGAAGAATTCAGATAAAGGGGAAATTTGTATGAACTGATAGAGAATGAAATAAGCAAAACCAACAAAATAATCTAAACAATGATTTTGATAAAATTAATAAAAACAAGACAAAATGTAATTGAAATTTGTGAACTGATTTATGATCAACCTTGGTCTTGGAAAACTGATTAGAGGTATGGGATCTGAGATGTGGAATAAACATGTTATTTTCTGGTTTAATTTCAATTTTCTTACATTAAATAATTTTCTTTAAAATGTTCCCCTTTATTATTAGGGAGGACTGGAAAATAAGAAAGAATGATAATTTTTTATAGTAAAAGTCAACAACTTCATATTAACCCTTCAGATATCTGAATGCAATTGAGATTCTATCTCCAACACAAATATAATACAATGCAGTTCATTAAGAATCTGCTAAATTGGATGCTTAAGGAGACACAATTTTTATGGTAGTGGAATAAGACAAGAACATAGAAAGCTATAATGTTCAATCTGACATAACATTAAAGGAATAGGAAACAGCATGCTATATGGAGTCTAAAAGAATAATCTCTTTCTTACTAAGAGAAGTTAGCAAGTTTTTTTTGAAGTGTGTGGCATTTTGAGAGCACTAAAGCAAGTTAAAAAGAAGGTGAAGGGACTTCCTAAAATAAGACATAAATTGGGGAAAGATGCAGAGATGTAGAAAAATGCTCTATGTTTAGGGGCCAGAAATTGTCCAGTTTTGTGGAATAAAGTATATGGAGGGGAATAATTAGAGATAAGGTTGAAAAAGAGAATGTCATCTGTATGGCTTTGAATATTAGATAAAAGGATCTATACTCCACTAGTAGAGCAATGGTGAGTTCATGAAGATTTCTGACTATCAAAGGGCATGAAACATATCTGTATGTACAGTAAATCACTCTGGTAATAGTTCATCTGATTTTATCATTTATATATAGCACTAAGCCTTTCATAAATTTAATTATTTAATTATCCCGTGGCAAATTGATAACAAATAAAACATATATGATACAAATAAAATATAAAACAAACATTTTGAGAACAAAATCACATTATCATAAAATACAAATTTAACAGAAATATAAGTTTCACAGAAAATAACAGTGAATAATGATATATGATAGTGATAATTTTAAAGGAGACTGCTACACCAAGGGTGGTAACTATGTATATGACAGTGGGCAAATCATTTACTCACCCTGGATCTCAATTTCCTTATGTGTAAAATGAGGAAATTGGACCAAATGTCCTATGAGTTATCTTCTAGCTTTAAATTGATGATCTCATGAACTACTTAGAATTTGGTTAACTTTCTCACCAGCTTAAAAAAATTATTAGTTTAATGCAATTTAATAATTCCAACAATTTAATATCAATTTTCCTTCTTCCCCTCCATGTGACAAATGGGTTAGAAATTACTTTTATAATAACCAATCCTATGATTGTTTTCTCCTCAATCTGGTAATATGTACAGTTTGTTGGGGAGAGGAAAGGGACAGCCAGATTTTTTTCCCTCACAACAAAATGATCTGTCAAAATAAAAGAACTGAGAAGCATCAGTTCTAGGATTTGAACTCTAACCTTAAGTCTAATGCTCTTCTCACTATATCATAGTTTCTTACAATAAATCAGATGAATTCTATAACACTAAATTTCCATGCTTATGCATGATAGACTATTAATTCATAAACTCTTATTGATATTATTGGTTCATTCTTTTACCACTAATGTTCATCATTTCCTTTCACTATTACTACAGGGTCTAACTCTATCCATAATACTTTCAATCCAGCAAAAACTGGTAGGGAAGATTTGAGGGTTAGTTAAGATAAAATGTAAAAACTACTGAATTTGTAATCTGAGGCCCTGAGGACAATTTCTTCCTCAACTAGCAAATTACTTGGCAAAATTAAAGTTATTCAACCTCTCTGGACCTCAGTTTTCTTCTCTGGAATACAAGAGGTAGGAACGAGATGCTCTCTAAAGAAACTTTTAGATCTAAATCTCGTGATATTGCTGATGTAACCCCAGTTCACAAAATAGTAAAGTGAACACATCTATGATTTCCACATCTGCACTATAGCCTCCACAGACAAAAAGAGAACATGCAGTCCTTGCTCTAACAGACTAAATCAATCTGAAATTATGTGCATTTCAAACTAAGGATAGAGAACAGGAAGGAATTATTGGACAAGGGAAAGAAAGAACAATATGCCTTAAAAAAATTCCTTATTTCCCTCCAAAAGTCACCTGGTCTCACTTTTAAACTAGTTATTTAACAAAACAGCTGTAAATTTTTAATCATAATTTTGTTTCAAAGTTTATTTTGCATAACAAGACTATATTCAAATATCAATATGAAATTTTACCATATAATCACTTAATGATAATTTAATTATGTATAAATATCAATGGTCTTCTCCACTGATGGGGATAAATGAGTTGACATATTACTAGATTACTGAAAACAGTTAAACTCCATCCATACCTCTAACTACATTAATATAGTCTATCAGATCTTGTATCATTATTAATTATAATATTTATCCTACTCATAGCAGTGTTGTGAAGATTAAATACTTGAAGATCTAAGCTATTATTAAAAAATGTTACTATCTCAAACTTATACCATCTCTATTCCATCAATAGAAAGCTAGGACAATATTATTAAGCTGGGTATGTGCATATGTACAATCACACATCCACTCTTACTCCTATACCCAAAACCTGCCAGGCTCTCTGCTAAGCGGAGATATAAAGAAAAGAAACAAAGTACTGTAATCGTTACCACTGGAGGCCCTCACACTCTAATGGGACAGGCAATATGCAAATAACTATGTTCATTCAAGTTACACAGATATACATGCATGTGCACACACACACAAACATATGGTATAAATGGAAGGTAATCTTATTGTACTGTCAGAAATGAGGAAGAAGATAACTCAGAAAAACCTGGGAAGACTTGTATGAACTGACACATAGTGAAGAGAGCATAATCAGGAGACAACTTTATAGAGAAACAGCAATATTGTTATGTTTTGTTTTTCTTGACTTCTCAGTGGGGGGGGTTGAATCTGGACATGAAAATAAAATTGAAAATCATGGTGGATAATTTCAGAGAGAAGGCATTACTAGCAGACAAGGGCTTAGGGGGAGAGTGATTGCAATGATACTAGGAAAGGTTTCTTAAAAAAGGTGAGATTTGAGCTGACTTTTAAAGGAAGCCAGGTAAACTAATATGAAGAGGTGAGGATGTAGAACATATAAGGCGGGGGGCCCCAAACTTTTTACACAGGGGGTTAGTTCACTGTCCCTCAGACCACTGGAGGGCTGGACTATAAAAACTTAACCCTAACCCTAATCCTAATTGGACAGCAGTATACATAGTGTGGAATCCCCTCCCCCAGATCCCCGCTCACCACGCTGATGTCTTCCATTGTGCAGCACCTCCTTCTAAGGCACCACGCAAAGGATGATGTCACCAGAAGTAGTGCTGTATATGAGTGACCACCTACAGTGCTCCTCTCACTGACCACCAATGAAAGAGGTGCCCCTTCCGGAAGTGCAGTGGGGGCTGAAAACCTGGCCTCAGGGGGCCGCATGTGGTCTGCAGGCTGTAGTTTGGGGACCCCTGATATAAGGTATAGTGAACAGGCAATGAAAAGGCATGGAGAAGAGAAATATATCATGTGAGGTGCAGTAAGGAGGTTAGGTCCATTGAATCATAGAGTCTTGTGGAAAAGAAAAAAGTTCAAGAAGGGGTCACTGAAATTTGAGGGGAGAAGTGATGTGGTCACACCAGAACTTTAATAGAACCATGCTGGCAGTAAAGGAGAAGATAGATTAGAGTGTTGAGAGATCCAGGTTATTCCAATTGTCCAAGCATGAAGAAAAAAGATAATTTCGTTTGGAACATATTAAATTTGATATAGCTATGAGATATCTAGTTTGACATGTCCAGAAGACAGGTGATCATAGAGAGATCATAAAAAACGTTAGGGCTAGATAAAAAGATTTGGGAATCATATTCATCTTGATGAAAATTAAACCACAAGGAGCTGTCACAGGAAAAAAAAAGAAGAAAGCTTAATAGATGAGTATAACATAGTTATCATCCCCCATAACCTCTCATATAGGTGATTTGGTCTCTCTGAATCCAGTGGCTCTCCCCTTCTCAGGCTATCCTCCATACACTCGATAGATGAATATTCCCAATTGCCACTCCTAGATCAAAAATCTTCAGTAGCTCCCTATTGCCTCTAGAATAAAATATAAAATCCACAGCCCTGATATTTACTATGGGTCTCATTTACTTTCAGTCACAATGTACTTTATTTTCCTTCATCCATTCTCTGTTCTAGTTTTAATAGCAGGCTAGCCATTCCCCATACATAACTATTCTATCTCCCATCTCTGTGCCTTTGAAGAGGTAGTCCTTCTTCAGTTATTGCACTTTGAGAATTCCTTTCGAAGCCCAGCTCAGGTTTCACAACTAACATGGGACCATTCTTGATCTTTCTAATTTGTAGCATTTTTCTCTCTTAAAATTACTACATAACTACTTATGTGTATATATGTTGTATCCTTCTGGGAGAATATAAGTTCCATGAGAGTAGGAACCATTTTCAGTTTAGTCTTTGTATCCACAAGATCTAACAAACACCCAGTGCTTGATAAATATTTATTGAATTACTGAACTGATAAGAATCAGTAAAATGTCACCCATAAATAGGAACAATGGGAGGGGGTGAAAAGTTAACTCGCTCTAGGAAATCATTCTTTTCTTCTTGGAAAAGGGAATCCCCTTTGGTGAACATATCTTCATGTTTCATGTTTCAACTAGTACTGAGTATGATGAATAATTTGAACCTCAATAAGGATCCAACTTTTTAACCCTAATATTTTCACACAGTGATGACATATGGCTATGAATCATGGTACACTATTAATATCCAACAAATCAAAAGTTCTAAAAATCCAAAGGCTATAGACATATAACTGGTGAGTATAACTGGCTCTTGAGTATTACCAATTAGGGTCACAGATGTAGAGAAGAGACCTAAGAGGCTATTCAGCTGAAACCCTGTATTTTGCAGATAAGGAAGCTAAGACTTGGGGGATGTTCAGCATGTTGCTAATGGTCACACAGCTTACAAATATAAGAGATGAAATCTGAACCTAAGACGTATACTGATTCCAGGTCTTAACACTTGATCCACTATAACATAATAACATGTTCAAGATTTACAAACAACTTTCTATTGAATTGACATTTAAATTTAGAATATAGTAATATTTTAAACAAAAACTAAAGTGATTTAATTATTACAATTTGCAAAAATGATATAAAATACATTGGATATTTTCTTGCTTTTCTATAAATATTATGGACAACAAGCATATGTTTCTTTTTGATAAGCAAAGCTTTAGTGTCAAATGATATGCTCTGAAAAACAAAGCCTATATTTAGGAAAGAAATAAATACTTACAAGTGTGTCTGGCTAATGAATAGTTGGATCCACCACTGGTCAAACCAAATCCTTCAGGAATTTGGCTGGAACTTCGAGGTCTTGTCAGCAATTTTGGAGGCTCAATTTCTGCACCAAATTCAGCTCCTATCACTCCTAATAAAACAATAGCTGTAGCTTGTTTACGTCTTTCTTCATATGATGTAGATATCTTTTTCATTTGTGGGAGACCTGATGATAGACAACCTGAAATCAAAAATGGATATTAGTGAGCTGGCATCAAAAACATACACATACATACAAAAAGAGCATAATCCAAAGTTTTCTGATTTGAAACATCAGAAATTATAAATTTACTTGAAATTTTAATTTTTTTACTAGTTTCTCAAAAGTTTAATATATGATAAAAGCATAAATGTTTGTAATTGTGTCTATGATAATGGCTCAAAGGAAAGGCACTAAATAAGCTATATGGGATATTCTAGAAATCTTAGTGAAGTTTCAAACTTTAGTGACCTGAAATTGCACTAAGATTTTTGTTAAACTCTATATAACAGGATCTGAATTTTTGAGCAAAAAAGGGCTTTAAAGATCACTGACTCTGATCTCTCTTCATTTTACTGATGGGAAAACTAAAACTTAAAAAATATCATGTGAGGTCAAAAAAAGCTTACAGAAATGCTATATGGGCATGTTATGGAAGGAATTTCTTTCAAATATGGGTTGGGCTAGATGGTTGCTTCCCATTCTCAAAATCTGATTCTGTGATTTGACTAGAGGCTGGGAAAAGGATACTTCCTGGCTCCAGAACTTGTTTTATCTCGGTGCTCTCTGACAATGACAAATGCAAGAAAATAATGGAAATGGTCATCTCATAAATATTCAGGATTAATGTATATCAAGAAGAACATAGTTCTACAAACATGTGAACCTTGCAAGAACAAAGCAGAGCCTCATCAAAAGGGCTATGAATTGAAAAGGAAATAGAAAGATGAAAACTTGTCTGCATAAAGCCACCAAGTAAGATATCAAAGTACCTAAAAAGTAAAAAGTAGAAAAACAATTGAAAAGAGATGGCCCTAAATCCACAGTACAAAAAAATTCAAGGAGTTACTAAAATCTTTGTTTTCACTTGTTTGTGTATAAATGTACATAGATGAAATAAGAGTTAAGTTGCTTTAGAATCACTACTACAAAGAAGACAAACATGATGCCATGACTATCACTAAAATTTAGGGGGATGGCACACAGGCTGATTAAAAAAAACAGAAAAGGAAATAGGATGTTGTAAAGTAACAGTTAGTTAGAAGGTGTGTTTATGTAAGGAAACTGAGGAATCAGAGTGGGGAAAGCATGGTAGAAACTATTTGTATGAAGGTGAATGGAGGCAGAAACTGATGTGATATTGTAATTGGCATATAAATAAGAGAGACCACCTGCCAAATCTAATGGTCTTTTCTGAATTCTCATCTGTTTTGACTATCTGCCTTTGACAGTATTTACCATTCTTCTTGCTATTCTTTTCTCTAGATTTTTCAAAGCACTGTTCTCTCCTAGTTCTCCACCTACCAGTCTAATCCCTTCTTCCCTATTCCCATGTTGGATCTTCATCCACATCACACCCTCTAAAAGTAGGAGTCCCTCCAACACTCCATCCTGTGCCCTCTTCTCTTCTTTTTATATACTATTTCACTTGGTGATTTAATCAGGTCTCATAGATTCAACTATTATTTCTATACAGATTATTCTCTCATCAACTTGTCTAGCCATAACCTTTCTACTGATCTCCAGTCTCACACCTCCAATGGCCTCTTGGAAATATATCTTGTAGACACCTTAATTTTGACATGTTCAAAAACTGAACTCTTTATCGTTTCTCTTCCTTCCCCTTTTCTTAACTTCACTACTGAATCTCTCACTTGGTTTTCATTCCACAGAATAATACGCTCCTCTTAGGATATGTTCATCACTATTAAACTCACCACCATGCTACTGACAGGCCTTGACTGACTCCAACTCCCTCAGTCTTCTCTCCTCCTCTGACTAGAAAGCTGGAGGACCAAGTGCCAAACTAGTCTCAAAACCTTTACACAGGGCTGAAACTGGACTCCGCTCACTCCACTCTGCATCTACCACACTTCCTGGTTTCAATTCCACACAAGATACTCCTGAGTACCTCCTGGTTCTATCACCTCTTCCCAACTTTCTCTACCTAATTTTGTGCATTGTCTCCCCCTTTTAGATTGTTAAATTCCTTGTGCGCAAGAACTATCGTTTTATTCACTGTATTCCCAGAGCTCAGCATAATGCCTGGCACATAGTAGGAACTTAATAAATTTTTATTGGATTATTGCTGTTGAGGGAACTGCCATCCTCAAAGTAACCCAGTCAATTAAATATTTATTAAATACTTTGTGCCAGGCACTGTGTTAAGCACTAAAAATACAATGAAATTGTAAAAAATTGCAAAAAATATTCCTTGTCTCAAAGTTAACAACTTAAAGGGGGAAATAACAAGCAAACAAATATATGTGCACACAAGTATATGCAAGAAAATAGGGGACTATTAATAAAGAATTAACTAGAATGAGGAGGAATTGGGGAAAGGCTTCCTTTAGAAGGTGAAATTTTAGTAGAGACTTGAAGGACTTCCTCTCTCCATTTACTTCTTCCATCCCTTTCTTTTTTCCTTCCTTCCTACTTCTATTATTCTTCCTTCATTATCTATGACTTATCTGAGAATCTCACAGAAAATGCCAAATGCCATTCTGGTTTGTTTTTTTTTAAAGTAAAGCTTACAAATGATATTCCAATAAGTTTGAATTTAATGCTTGGCAAAATTTTAGAACTTAATACTTAAGGCATGGTTATTAAATATACAGAAAAGGAAATAGTGATAATAAACTGTCAGCATTCTGCCAAGAATAGGTTTATCTTAAAAAAAAAAGAAACAAAAAAAACTTTAAAAAAAACACAAAGACTTCTACAAAGACATAATTAGTACTACTGGCAAATGATTTGATAGCTTCCTTAGAAAACCTCAGAGAATCAAAGAAACTAAACAGTATCAATAAAGCACCAAGATTTAAAAATAAATCACCAAAAATAAGTAATTCTTTAAAGTAACACAAAACAGAAAGAAAATAAGGGATAAATTATATTCAACTGCAAAGTAAATAAAATATCTAGGTTTTAATATACCAAGGACATACTTTAGGAAAAAATACAGAAACCACAAAACACTCATTACAGAAATAAAGACAAATACTTGGAAATATATTTTCTGTTCTGAGTTAGGTAAAACCTACATAATAATAACAACATTATCTCCTCAATTCAATAGAATTTAATAAGAATTTATTAAGTACCAATTACATGCCAGAAATTATGCCAACTGCTAGAGATACAACGCCAAAAAGAAAACTAGCTAAGTCATCAGGAAGCTTACATTCTACAAAATATGCAAAGATTAGTTAAAAAAATATTCAGAATAACTTAAAAATTAGAAAGTAGAAATGAAAAAGGCTATATCTTTTAGGAGATGGCACTTAAGCCAAAACCTATAGGTTTTTATTTGTTTGTTTGTTTTTTTCCCAAAAAAAAGTTGAAGTGAAGAAGGAGTTCATTACAGAGCTGCACAAAAATAAGGGGTTGGGAGATAAAATGTGAAGAACAGAAAGCATCAAGGAGGCCGGTTTGGTTGGAACACAGTATGGGTGAAGTGGAACAAAGTGTAATCATCCTGAAAATATGAGTTGGAACCATACTGTGAAGGGCTTAAATAGGAAAAGGACTTTATATCTTATCTTAGAGGTAAGAGGGAACACCTAAGCTTTTTGAACAGTGAGCTAGTCAGACCCAAGCTTTAAGAATATCAATTTGGCAGATTTTTAAAGGAAGGATTAGAAAGAGAAGAGGATAGATTTGAGGAAAACAATTAGGAGACCATTTCAATAATCAAAGTGAGGGACAGGGACTAGAATTAGAATAGATGTAGCATAAGTGAAGAGAAAAGGATAAACAAAAAATATGAAGGAAAATGCTTGGTTATGAGTAAGAAGTAAGTATGAACAATGAACTATGACTTCAATGTAAACTGTAGTGACTGGGAAGGATGGTGGTGCCCTTATAAAATTAGGGAAATTAAAAGAATAGATGGATATAAAGAGGAAAAGATGAGTTCTGTTTTAGAAATGTTAGGTTTGATATGCCAATGGGATATCAAATAGGCAATCAGAATGGACAATTGGAATATTCTTATGAATTCAAGAAAGATAATGGCTGGATATGTAGATTTGGGGAATGTCTGTATTATGGGTCATAAATCCAAAGTTACAAAAACATCACAGATCATGTAGTACAAAATCCTCAATGTACAAATGAGCTACCCAAGGGGATTAATGACAGAACAAGGTCAGAGAGGTAATATCAGAGGAAAAGATCTGAACTGAGAGTCTTGGACTCCAAAGTAATTGTTCTTTCCATATTGTCTCCCACGTTGTTTTACAAGGATGGCAGCTATCATCATAATCAGATCCCAGCAAGAGAAAAGAGTCAAAAACAGTCATTGGGTAGACACACATAAACATAGAGGGTAGGACACAGATGATAATCTTTAAAAATTACTGAGAAGAACTAGTCAAGAAGTCAAAAGGAAAATCACAAGAGAACAATGTGATGAAAATTCAGAGAGAAGAAAGTACTTAGGAGACGAAATGGTGTATAATATCAGATACTAAGGAGAGGTCAAAACGAATGAGGGCTAAAAAAAGGCCATTAGATTTAACAATATAAAGATCATCATTTGCGTTAATGAAAACAGTTTCAGTTGATCCTCTGGGACTGAAACCGCATTGTGAGAGGCTAAGAAGTGAAAGAACAGAGGCAACAAGTGTAGTTTGGGGTGTAAATATGATATAGGAAGTTAGCTTAAGGGAGTCCTATAAGCAAATGATTAAAAAATAAAAGGATGAACACAACAACAAAAACGCATTTATTAAACATTTCTGATGTGCCAATCACTAATATAGGGGGCATGAGAGAGATACAACTATAAAAGTGGGACAGTCCCTGTG
The DNA here is from genome assembly GCF_027887165.1 of Monodelphis domestica. NCBI lineage: Eukaryota > Metazoa > Chordata > Mammalia > Didelphimorphia > Didelphidae > Monodelphis > Monodelphis domestica. The sequence goes on along the minus strand of NC_077229.1, from coordinate 432,914,816 downwards.
GGCAGTCTAGTCATGTACTCTCCAGAGCAAGAAGTAGAAAAGCACTTTGGGAGTAATGGAAAAATACAGTAACAGGGCATCTGGGATTTTGGACATAAAGTGTGATCCTGGTCTGACTAGATAAAATGAATTCATTGAAGAGGTTTTTTTGGAGGGAGGTGTTTAGAGGTGGAAGGAGAGTTCCTTGATTTTAATAACAGTAATATAGGAATACCACATGGAAAAACCTACTAGTACAGTCTGACAGAGTTAACTAGGACACTGAGAGAAGTTATGTATTGGCCATGATCACACAGAAAGTATATCAAAAGCAGACTTGAATTGAGATTTTTCTCTCTCCAAATCTGACCCTCCTTCTATTCCACTAGGTCTTGCTGCTTCCTTAGAAATTTGAAAAGTGTAGTCATTACACTTGCTGGGTAAAGACACACTGACAAGAGTACTGGAAGTTAGAGTGAAGCATTGGATCAAAATGTGGTATCTGCTAACTTGGCTAGTTCACCTGATCAACTAAACAAATCTAAATTCCAATGGAAACAGTAGTTGTCTATATTAGACAACTTGAACATAGAATCAGATCCCTTGGTTCTATTTTACATATATAATGAATTCAAGAGTCACAAAGAAAGGAAAGAAAGATATGAGAAAAGGCTGCTTTGAATATGATGTAGGGAAAAGGAAACAAGTTGTTCTATACTGTAGAAAATGAGGTGGCCAACACTAAATTGTGGCACTTTTTAACATAGTTGTATGACACTTGTTATGCATTGGTAATGTCATTTTTAAAAAGCCTGAATGTTAATTTCAAAAGATTTCATATAATAATTTTTTTTTAAAAATAGGTATGACATTCTGTCAGCTTTAGTTATTAACTTGACCACAGTACATACAAAGAAGAAAGGCAGAATCATTCCTAAGAGAATAAATTTGCTTTGAAAAATATTCCATTAGGAAGGAGTTTAAACAAGGATTATAAAAAGCTTTAAACTTTACTAAAATATGTATAAATGTACATAATATAGAAACTTGTGTAGCAATGTCTATTCACACACAAAATAAGGATATTTTCCATGTTACTACAGTGCTAAAAATATTTTGTCAATTTGTAAATTCTAAGAGCAAGATAGACATTATTTTTATTAAACTTAATTATCCACCAAAAGGTAAAAGGAAAATGCTTAAAATAGGCTCTTAAAATTGCATTACAAAGTAACATTCATTTATTGGTAGTGTAACAATATGTCTACTTTTATAGAAGAATTTTCTAATCTTTTGTAATGACTAAAAAGAAAATACTACTAAAAAAATCTTAGCACGAGTCGGGGGAGAGGTTTACATCTGTACATATATATTTCCAATCATCCAGTATCTTGGTAGTTGTGATGGTCATATGGCAACTAAGGAAAAAGAAAAAAAAATCTAAAAGCTTAACCATGCTAAGAAAAAAAAATCAATAATCACTGCCTCCCTGGGAAGAAGGATGAAAATGGACCTTAACATCAGACAAAGTGATATTTACCAGTTTGATTATCTATATCACAGTGCATACACTTAATAATAGTTTTATGTCTATACATGAACACACACAAGGAGTAAGGGCTCTATTTATCTACATCTACACACATAGAGAGCATATTTTACTCTTTCCATAGTATCCCTGAAACAGGAAGCAAGCCTGGTTCCCCTCCCCCAGTCCCAGCAAGAAGCATGCTCCATAACAATAGTTCAAAGGAAAGCTCTAGTCTGCAGTTGCACTGATTGTTCTGTCAGCTGACCTCTGCAGAAGGGAATTGCTAACCACGGCCGTGCTCCTTAGCTGACAAATGAATGATCGCAGCTCCATCTATTTTCACTATGGCTGCCTCTAGCCCAGGTGCTCAGACAGAGAGCCCGGTGTGACATCTTAGATCAAGATGAATTGGCACAAACTCCTGATCCAAGATTGTTTTATACCATTTAATTTAGTTTCTTCCCCTGCTTGGATGAGCACAGCTCTGGTTATGGATTTCTATTCTAATGTACTGAAGCAGGCACTGAAAGAAGCCAATGAAGCAGATGCTGGAGCAAGGGACTGCAGGGATACTGATCAATAGGCAAGGCATTGACCCCAGCAGTTCAGCCTCTGCAATGGCCACTGCTTAAAGAAAACACACACACACACACACACACACACACACACACCCACACACACACACCACACCACACCACACCCCCACACCCCCACACACAGCACCCAGTAGGAAATTAAACAACAGGGACACTTAGTGGACTTTTTTCCCCTTGTTGGTCTTCCTTTTGTTTGGGTACTACAATCATATGTTAAAGATCTATACATATACATTTAGCAATTAGGAATTTTACGTGTGTTTTTAATGACATCCTTTAAACACCATCAGTTTGGACATGTTACCCCTAAATTAATTGGTATCTTGTGCTACATGTTCAGAATAAAAAAAATTTAATTCTTTTAAAAATTGAGGTAATTTCATATTTATCATCAATACTTTGGATATATATATATATACACATAAATTACCTATTACATTTCTCTAGAAGGCTGCCCTGATGATCATAGTATTAACGTCTTTATGCTCCAACTTTGTGATATATAATTTTGTACAGTATCTGGATCCAGGTCTGAAAAACTAAGGACTCCTTATTCAAGGTAAAAATTTCATGACCAAAATAGGTCAGGGAAAAAATTATTGACTATTTGATTAGCAACTCTATATATGCAGCAAATAGGCCAGATCTTATTCTAACAATGGGCCTCAGTTTCTCTGTTTCTTGAAATTGAAAAAAAAAATGAAATCACCAAGGAACTATTTTTCTTGGGTTCATTTCAATGAAAATGTTGGAAATAATACAATTAATTGTAATGATTTTACATAAATATACTGGCAGCCAAATGGAAGATTCTGAAATTTTAAAAGTGAAATAACATCTTTAAAAGTAGTCTTCACTTGAGTTTCATTTGTCTCATGAAAATCTGGTATTTTCTCACAGCAACGAGCCTCCATTTAATCATGCTAAAGGGTGACACAGAGATTCATTTTCTTGACAGGACGGTTGATCACCCTATCACAGTAAGAAAATTAATATCCTCCAATAGCCCTATGTGGAAAATAGAAGCTACACTACACTGTTCAAAAAAAAAAAGGAAATGTGTATATTTTAAGTTGCAATCAGGATGAAATTTCTGTACTAAATACAAATGAAAAGTCAGATTTCTTCATTCTTGAGATAGAGCAAAATGTAAAGCTCTGATGCTCTATTAAATTAACTGCTATACATGTTCTCCTTTCCCCAAAAGTATACTAGCTGTAATTTAGTATAATTGTCTTGACAGGCACACTAACAGGAATAAACACGTTGCTTACTGCTTAAATAGAACATAGGTAAAATATTTGAGAAGTTTAAGCTATTTAAGGAGCTGTGAGATATTGATTACTTCATTGAAAAAGCAGTCAGAGAGTGCAACCATGAGGTCAAGATAAATTTAACAGTTTGGAGCACTTTACTAAATAACTCTAAAGATCATGTTAATTGGCTTTGCACAGTTCCAAGGTAAAATTAATTTTATCCTAGCTTAAAATAAAAGGATTAAAAGACATATTAAGATCTCTGGGTTTAACTAGAACAGGAATCAATGGATTTGAATTAAAGCTAAAGGCAGTTTTATGAGAGATGGACTACCAGTAGATACTTTATACTTGCTATTAGGCAGATATTGATGGTACTCTGTTATTGTATTAGGTATTAAAATCTTGGAGGAGTAGACACCAAGGCAATTTAGTGCTATAAGAATAACCCGGAAGAACAGGCATTGTTTCTGATTCTCAAAACTCAGCTATTTTTATTTTCATTTCTTTATACATTTGGATCAATCCAGATATTTTTCACATCTACTTTATAAATGTTTTAATTTTTTTTACTTACTGATCAAAGATTAAAAGAATATTTAAGAATTGTATTGACTCAAATTTATTTTTAATTGTGACTCACTCCAAAGGCATAATTTTCCCACTAAAATTTCTCAAAACAGAAAAAAATTCTATTTCAGCAAATCAATTTTGAGTCATATATCTCTAACATAATTAAATAGTTCTAGTGAAATAAGCTAAACAATATGAATAATTTCTCAGTTGCCTTAAAGAATAAGATGAAATAATATTTAGAAGATACCAAAATGTCTAGTTCGAGTGAGAGAATACTGGGAGACTTTTTAGGTTTATTTTCATTTACTGTGTTCAGTAACATGTTTAAGAATGTCACAAATTAATAAACAACAACTGGGCTAGCTAGTAATGAATGCTTGTGGAAAAAATACTAACTATAATAAGGTGCACATAAAGAAGCAATTTAAAATATACTAATTACTGAAAATTTGTTATAATTTACATAAGTAAATGAAAAATAGGCAAAAAACTCTCAGGTTCTTGTAGAAATGACAACTGCATTTTACAATAATAATAACAATATAAAAATTTAATCACTAGGAAATTTCCTCAAATATATGGATATGGACAGAATATTAATTTATAAAATAAAAGGAATATTATTAGAGACTTAAAAATACTAAAGAATAAATTAGTTTATTAGCTCTGTTGGGGAAAATTAGAAAAATTAAGTTTGGTTAAGGATAACAAGCATAAAGAGAATATAAATAAAAATTACATCAGAAAAATAATTTTAAAATTACTATTCTGCATTACTGTGCATGCAGTAATAATAGTCTCGGGCAACACACATGGCACAAAGCCCTTCCAATGTTAGTCAATAAAAGTACAAAAGAATTCTCCCTGTTCCAGATTCTGTTTCTGATCTGTATTATATTCTTCCCATTTTCCTCTAGTCTCTATTACTCTGTTCTAAATCTTGAAGACTTTATAAAACAAAATAGGGTGGGAGGGGGAGGCTACAAAGCATAAATCAAAAATCTTAAAGAAGAGGATTAAAGAACAATATTAAATATTATATTGGGGGGGAAATATTGAGAAAGAAAGTTGCCTAAGACAAAAAAAATTTTTTTCTAAATTCCTGGGCAAAAAGATCTCACATGAATGAAACAGAACTTCAGAAAACAATATGCTTTTCTAAAATTAATAGCTCTTATAATTTAATTTTTAATCATTTCAAACCCTGGTTTATTATCATATAACATAATAAAATCCCAGGATATAATGGATTATTAATCATTTATTTGTAAAATATAATATAAACAATTACATTAAGCCAACTGAACTGAAATGTTTCTTATCAAAATTTAGAAAGCATAAAAAGAGTATTTAAATTTCGAATTTCAAAATACTCTCTCAAAATCAATTGTAGTCACATATTTTTAACTTTTCAAAGTTGTAAAATAGAAATATTACCAAGATATCCACCTTTTTCATATAGCTATAATTAGTCAATGAAATCAATGTGTTAAACAAGGGAGAAAAAATAAAAAATTTTCATCACTATGTTATTTTTGAAAACACCTGAAGAAATAAAAACATTACAAATAAAGCTATAAAGGCAAGTTGACAAAATCCTTAAAATGATGTTATTTTGGTTGCAAAGTACAACGCAATGCTAGTTAAACCTCTGCTTATCCCAGATAGCTTCCCGGTATCATGGTCACAAACTACATCTCAAACCCCTTGAAAATGTATTGGTTAAAAACAGGAACCAAAGAAAAATGTGTCTGGATCATCCTAGGAAGAGAGACAACTCAAACCAAATACAATCCGGATATGAAATCAAAGTCTGATTCACATAAGATAACATTGTGAATGTATTTTGTTTTTCCTTAAATTCTTCAAATATTTTAATAGAAATATTATCTATCAATTTTTATTGCCTTACACCTTAGGCACTAACCAGTGAACTGTCAAATTGGTAGTTTTACATTGGCTAACTACAATTAAGTTTTGGCAATTCAATTCAAACAATATTTATTGAGTGTTTTATATTTGCCATTACCTATTTGCATGTTTATCTAATATGAACTATAATTTGTTCTGGACAAGTAACCAAAAAAAAAATCTGGTTTCCTTAATTAACTTCTATCTATCTTAGGAGAAACAGGGATTTTTTCATAGAAAAAAAGTCTTTGGAAGCACATATACAAGTTTTTATACATTAATTTTGCAAATATTCATAATATTACCTAAAATGTATGTATATATGAATCTGTGTGCGTGTATACACTGCTCTAAGAGTGATCTATTATATACAGTATGGGTTTCTTCCTCTAAACTGATTGAACAGATTAAACATGATCTGTAAGTTTATCAAGCTTTGCTTCTTTTTTTTCCCTTTCTCAAGATCCTCTTAAGACATATAAACATACCATTAATTTGTATGCATGCATGGCAGCCCCCTGCTGGAATTCAGCAGTTCTGCAAACATATTATTATTACTTACAAACTTACTGCTAGTTTAGTGTATCTATCTGACTGCATTTCTAAAAAATAATACATATCACAGTTCCAAATATACTTTGGAGAAAATAGCAAATTCTATTAAGTATTGCTAAAAAATAAAATATTTAGGAAGTCTATAATAATTTTTCCTACAAAAAATGATCAGTACCAGAAGATATATAATAATTAATGGTATAAGTATTAAGCTTTGAGTCATTTGGGGTTTTCAGGTTATCCTTATTAGGTTTACCTTATTCTTCATAGATAAACCATACTACTCTATAAATTAATTTTTTTATCAGTTTGTATCTATTTTCTTTAATACCCAGTAAAAGGAAATTTTATTCAAAATTCAATGTAAAAATTTGTTACTGGTAAAATATTTGTTTTATTATAAAATATTTTATTATAAATATTTCAAAAGCAACTTTTAAAATTTCTCATATAAATTAGTTGTTTTCAAAATAAAGATCCAATTCTTTTTATAACAGATATATTAGATGGATAGTTCCAGGTTTTAAAACTATAAAAATTATAACACTAATATGAACATTATTAGCTATCCTCTGTGTGAACAGGAAAAAATGCCTTGACTATAAAAACATTTTTCAAGTGATCTTTTAAAAAATAATGTAAAGGTAAAAACAGAAATCACTGAGTCTTCCCTTATCACAGCTGAAATGATAAACAACCTCTCACAAAGGGCTAATCCTCACAACTATAATGATATATATTTGCAAATTACACATTCTTTGTATATTTTCCAACTATCAAACAAAAAATATTTGAGCTTCTTAGCATAGAAACCTCTAAGGATTCCGCAGTGGTATATTAACAGGAGAGCTAAATAAATTGGTTAACCTGTGATGATTTTTGCTTATAAAATGTCTTAATGCGTATTGGGACTAGCTAAGAAGGATTTCCAATTATCTCTGTGAACACAAGGTATATAACAAGGTCAGAATGAGAGGGATAACTACCTCAGTGGATTTCAGAGGAGAAAATAAAATATCTGTTCATTTGTAAAATAAGCTTATTCCAATTTAGAAAAATAATTTGGACATAACAATCGTGAGCACAATAATTGTGGATATTTTTATGTTCACAAAACTATTTTTAAGGAGCATTTCAAGTTTAGCTTAAGATTGATTTTAAAATTCTAGTGAGTTTTTAGCTTTCCCTCTCTCTAGTTCATCATCTGTTAGTAAAATATTGTTTGTAAATGAAAAAGGTTCATTCTCCAAGTCTCTGTCCCTCTTCCCCCAGATTCCTTTTTTCCTGCTCCCTTCACCAAAAAGGATTGGAGGGATGAATCACAGTTTCTGGTCAACCACAAATTGTTAAATGAAAATCAATCAGTTCAAGAAAGAGGATGTTTTGGGGGAGTAACCTATTCTCTATGAACTAATGGCTGGTTTTATAGCAGTATGGTTACCTAGTAAATATTTGATTGTTTAGTTCATAATTATCCAATTTATGGATGATCCAGAACTGTGGTTTCCTCTCTATTCCTCAAACTACTCACCTGTTGAGTATTTCATTGTTAATTACCACCTCCAAGAAAACTGATAGAAAGGAAATGAGATAAAACTATAAATATTCTAGCAGCTCTGGCAAAAGTTTTTGAGGTTAGCAAGTATGTGAAACAGCTTAAGAAAAACAACAACAACAATTTCTTTTATCACATAAACAGGCCGGTCCTGGTCACCATTAGCCTAAATAAATAAGGTCTGGCCCTTTTAAAGGAGTTTTTATACATTATAAAGGAAATGGGAGGGGATAGGGACCTTTATAGAAAATACCATCCAGGAAAACTAGGTAGTAAACTTAGATTCTTTAAAAGATTGTGCATATTTTTAAAACTAATTAGGGGGATAGGGGTGGGAAAACCATGAGAATCAAAGCTAAGTATAACCAAAGATATTAATGAATAGTTATAGATCCTAGAAGTTTCTTTTTGTTGTTGTTCTTAAAGTTAAAATAGTTTAAGGATAGTTTATGACTTTTCCAAGACAAAAGGCAGGCCCAAAGGAAATGAAAAGCATTCTCAACAATAGAATGTTATCAATGTGTATATAAATGTACATTTTTATGGTCAATTATTCAGAGGGCAGAAAACAATATTCACCTGTGAAAATTTTCAGCCAAAGTAATGAGACAAATCATATTCTGGTTGGAAGCATATTGTTCCAATGTTTTCTTGATAATTTTAGCTCTTGGTAAAGACCTATAATTAATTTGGTAAAATTTCACCTTTGCCCAAATTTAAAGATTATTACAAATTTTATAACATTTTCAGTGGCTTATTCTTTCAGATGATTACAGAAAACTAAGTCATTAAATAAACTAGTTTACAGAAAATGTACTTTTCTTGGATATTGAGAGAGGAGCCAGGAGGGGAATCAAGATTCAATCTCTGTGTACATAGCAACATGTTCAGCTTTACAAATACCAAAGATATAGGATAAAACATTTGGGCTGGATGCAAGTCAAATAACTAGTTTGGTTGACTTTTTCACAGAACAGATTATTTTCCTAAGATAAAAGATCAATTTATAAGTTATGCAGATGAAGTCTCAAGGTTGTTTCTCATGATCCTTTCCTCTTTTCCATGATATACATATACATACTGCAGGATAACTTTTATAAATATTGATCACTGTGAAACTGGTTTTAAGGGACAAAAGGTTGATTTATTAATGGAAAAAAGTGAGCTAGCTTGCTGAAGAAAGACCTTAAGGAAATAGAAGGTCCATATCTTCATAAGAACTGAAAACAAAAATACTAAGAAAATATTTCTTCCTCAATACACAATTATTGCATCTAAAAAGATTGCAATTTCACTCTCAGATGAAAATTCAAAAATTACAATTACAATCAACTGCTCTAATATATACACATTTTCTAAGATATCACTTACTCATATTAGAGAAAAAAAGTATTAGCTATGTTGGAATAGTCAAGTTCTGAAAAAGATTTACATATGATAAGAAAATAAATGGCACTTTTACTCAGGAAAATGTAAGTATTTGCAAGGTTAAGGTGTCCCTTGTAAATACATAATGCCAGCAGGCATATGATTTTAAAACATTATTAATTCTATAGAAATTCACTGTCCCACTCATTGTGTAGGCCTTATTTATATTAACTAATTCCTCCTTTTTTTTCTCCTAGTCTCTCTTTACTCATCCTATAATCAGTATCTGCTGAGAGCAATCACTTTCAAAATTCTCAAAGATTACCACGAATATAAATTAAAAAGAAAAAAATAATAGAGCATAACTATCTTGGAGTGCCTTCAAAATACTTCATTAAATCTACAAATTTATTTCCTGGATATAAACATGGAAATTTAAAGCACTCTTATTGGAAGCTGAGTAGAGGTTACATAATTACTTGTCAATGTTGTTGAATATGGATCGGGTTTTTTTTCTAGTCATGGATTAACCTAAATGTTTTCTGCAATGCTATGATCATCTAGTGTTGTCATTTTAGTTCATCATAATTGAGTTCAATTAAGTTATATATGAGGATAGAAGTTCAGAAACACGTTATGAACCTAAAACCAGATAGTCGGTTATTTAAGTTAGATCCAGAACCTGTATCTCCTAAATTCTCTTAACTATCAAGAGGCTCTAAAACTAGAATCCATGAATTTAAAAAAATGGTTAACTATTTTAATATAATTTGTTCCCTTTGTAAAATTATGCATTCTACTTCCTGGATATAAAAATTATGCTGAGAAGGGGTCCATCAGCTTCAACAGATTGCCAATTGTCACATGATACAAAAATGGTTAAGAATTCTTGAACTCTATCGGGCAGCTGGGTAGCTCAGTGGATTGAGAACCAGGCTTAGAGATGGGAGGTCCTAGGTTCAAATTTGGCCTCAGCCACTTCCTAGTTTTGTGACCCTGGGCAAGTCACTTGACCCCCATTGCCTAGCCCTTACCACTCTTCTGCCTTGGAACCAATACAGGGTATTTACTCCAAGATGGAAGGTGAGGGTTAAAAAAAAAAAAGAATTCTTGAACTCTACCATCTGAGTGGCTCATCTTTTTTAATTGTCATGGTTTGAAAAAGCTAGACTATTTTTCATGACTATCATTTAATACTTACCATCATTTCCCCAACTTTAAGGAGTCTCCAGTTTTTATTCAAGCTTTCTTGCATGATATTTCTCAAAGAAGCTACAGCCCAAAGTTTCTGATTGGGTCACAATATGTAAAAGAGAATGTTTTTCTCTACAATATAAAATAATTATGCATTTGTTTCCTATTAAAGGAAACCAAATGAAGATGACAGCAAATGCATTCTATAATGAATACAGCAAACTAGACCGTAACTTGCATATACCTTTTTATAAATACCTAAAACAGTAAAACTAAGCTAGTACACATTCAATGCTGATCATAAAAATTCCAGTTAATGAGAAAGCATTAAGATGATGTATTATTCAACAGGTTGTCAAAACCACCATGATCAAAAGAAGAGATAATCACTCAAAAAGAATCTTAGTTCTACCAATAATAGAGAAAAATGGCAAATAGGGAAAAAATAATTATCCCACCAATATAGAGATGAAAATACAGAATCACAGAAATAGTCCAAGTTATACATTTGATTCTGTAACCTACTATATCCAGCATAACAATCAAAAACAAAAATATCCAAATTTATTTCAAATAAATTATGACAACTTCAAAATTCATTTAATGAAAGGGGATACCCAAGAGTAACAATAAAGGTTCAGACAATCTTTTTCTGCTTCATGCTGGCACTATTCTAAGCCAATAGTGTGTTTAAATCCACACCGATGAAATCAATACAGGCCTGTTCTATTCAAGGTGAGACCAAATAAACCTGTCTGAAGCTTTGAGAAATAGGCTTTGCAGTATACTTTGAGTGCTAAATGCCTTTTAGGCCAGAGATCTGTCATTAAATAATCATTAGCCATCATTCATTCTTCCTAAAAAGCTTAACATCTAAACTTGTTTGGCATTCACTAAAGTATCACTATAGACTAGTAATAGGTACTCATTAGCACTCAGAGATGTTCATATCACTCTTTTTAATAAAACTCTGCTTTGTCATAAAACATATTAGAAAAAATATTTTACTACCAATATCATGTTAGCATGTTAGTAACAATGAAATGTACTGATGTGAATTTTAAGTGACTGTTAGTATATGAATAGCTCCCAAATTCACTTATATTTAAGATCAGCTATTTTCAATGTAATCCTTACTACTGGGAAACTTTCAGTGCTATATATCAATGGGTCTAACAAACACAAAATGAAATTTATCATAAGGCCTTGAATTTTTCCATAAAAATGTCTCTTTTTCCCAAGTTGCACAGAGTGCAATTTAAAATCTCAATTAATTTCAAAGTACATTCCTATACTACTGACTAGAATTAAATATGCAGAAGTCCCAGAGAAAACAAAAAAAAACAAAATGTACTCTTCTAGTATTTAAAATGTTAAAAATAAAATTATAAAAATAAATATAATTTCACAGATACTATACTATATAGAAACCCACAGATACTACAGACACAAATATATGATAAATTTAATTTTGTTTAAAATTACATATAGGAAGGCTAAATCTTAAATGATTCTAAAATTAACCTTCCTTTTCCCACTAATATTTTTGGAGAATTTTGAAATATATAACCTTGTTCTCCAACTTTAAGTACTAAAATAAAAATATGTTGTCTGCATGTTTGTGATTGTACCCACTACAGTATGATCACAAAGAAAATTTAATTTTAATCTTTTAAGTATAGTTTTCAATGACAATTGTTTTATACATATTTAAGTGGTTAGAAAATAAGGAAACTTAATAAGAGACATTCTAAATGAAAATTTTCTCTATAATCATATACTATGACTATTATGCAGTGATTCCCATGTATTAATGAACAAAATATTAGAAATATTCAATTTTGTTTTTCTATCAATATTCCTATATAATTGTTTAAAATGTGAAAAGAAATAAAATTTTATTTTCAACAGTTTGGTACAACATTCACTTTATTCTAGCTAAAAAGAACAAATTTGCCAATCTCAAATTTTAAGATAATATATAATATATATATGTACATGAAATTAAAGATATATGAACTGTTTTCTCTCTAAACTGCTTTTAAGTACTATTTCTAATCAAGTGAAATTGTAAGTATTACTTATTTTGTACTTTTATACTATTCTCAACAAAACAGTAACAATCTGGTCATTAGAAAAAACTACAACATTTTGTGGTTGAAAAGAGAATACAAATAATCTTTCTAAAACTATAAAAAGTATTTTAAACAGCAGTACCAATAAAAATGGGAAGATTATAATTTTCTAAGACAGAAAGGAAGCAATGACCTGTTAATCCTTCTACAAAACATCCTTAACAGTTATATAAATAATGCTTTGAGTATGTAGAAATCATATATTTTACACTATTATCATGAACAAACTTTCAAGACAAACACTGCCATACCTTATTTTCTAATAGTGAAACTCCTCTACTGAAAAAAATTGTTACTTATAAAAATATAATAATCTTTTCAGGATTCCAGGTGAATTTCCTTTTCAAGTCTACTAAAAGGTATTCTGGCAAAAATGCTTTGTCCCTTCAAAGAATGACCTATAATATCATGTTGTTTATACATCACACTATCTTACTACAAAATCAAGATACATCAATTTATCTAACCTCCTTTAAACTGTCAATAATCATGGCTTGATTTTTCATTACAATTATTAATTAAGCTAAAATAAAACAGCCATATCATTCTTGTGATTGAATTTAATCTATTTTCTCTAAAGTAAAATTAAGAAATAAAATTTGACTAGTATTCTCTAGAGATATTAATAATTTTGCAAATGTTAACTGTGATTAAAAAACTAAGATATTTCCCAATAATTTGTGCATTTAAATGTTAGCTTAGCTGTTAATATAAAAAATATGATCAATAAATGCAATTCATTCATAAGTATCAAATTTCACTGGGAATAGGTAAAATTTTGATAAAACTTTTTGAAAAATCTTCTAGATTTTATATTTTGAAGTTTGATTACTATTTTATTGAAAAGGAATTTAAGAGTAATGCATTACTTTAAATTACAGTCATTTTGAAACTGAGTTGCAACTTATCTTCATTCTTTATGAATAGATTAGGCTCTCATTGGAAATCAATTGGAAGGCAGGCAAAATTAGATAGCCATGGTTTGCCAGAAAATCAATAAGAGATATAGTAATATCAAAATCTGAGCCTTATGCTTTTTTAAATCTAAAATTCAGTTTTCCTGTGAGTAAGTCCACAATGCTATGAATATTTTCAAATGCTGTTATATAATTTGAAAGGCATACTATTAACAAAAAAGAATAGGTTAAAATGCATAATTTTTTTAAATTCTTAAGTGAAAATAGAGAATTGATAAATGATTCCAAATAAGCAATTAAAACCACCAAATTTCCCCCAAATCACATAATATGTACTACAGACCACATTTTCTAAGTGAAAAGTTCTGAAAATCTAGAGCTGAATTTAAAAGCTGAATATTCAAAATTAAGAAAAAATAACATATGAGGTAATCCATAACCAATTTGTTTAAACTGCATTATATAATTATAAATTTAAACTAAACAAAATGGTCAAAAGTAAAATTCATTCTTCTTTATAATAAGTGCATCCAGAAAAAAATATGGATTCCATTATACTTAACTGAAAATGGTATATTTTATATGGCTAAAATATTTACTCCAGTATAAGATCAAAACCTCCATGACTTAAAAATAACGTATTCCAGAAAGGAATTTCAAGCCCTGCAAAATATATCTACTGGTTACCAATAATTGAGTACTTCTAAGGATGAAGTTTCCATCTTTCTGAATTGTAAACCTATAGACTGTTTAACTTTTTTTTTATATCACATTTTCCCTACAGCACATTGTATGTTTAGGCTTATGTAGAGAGTTCTCATTTTAGGCCAAAAGAACTTAAATAAAAACATATTAATCACATGTATTCATTGAACATCTCTCTCCTCTTCCCCCAAGCAACCTAGGTATCGATATGGTGCAATATTTAATTAATATGATGTACATAAAAGTACAGTAATATTCCCAAATTCTGTTAGTTTTCAACAATGATTATACTTTACAGAGAAGGTTATTTATTATTCCCTTTCTCTCATTAAATTCATCAAATAAGATCTGATTTTATTTGTGCACAATCAATGATACAACTTATTTTCTTAACACATTTTATTTAAAAGCCACAAACCTAAATACCCAACTTGTTCCCAGAATTACAATAAAAAAAAACCCAGCACGTTTTTGAAATATGCTACCAACAAACATGTTCAAAACTGAAAGCCAAATGCCATATTAGAACAAAAAATGAAACCATAAATAAGCAACAAAATTGTAGCAGCAAAATTGTATTGTAGAAGCTCAATACTAGACTGCTTCTACAGCTGGAGGAATTCCAGAAAGAGTTAACCTGGTGTGATAAAAGACTTGACAAAGCAATTCTGACTGTGCAGCAATGCTAAGTTGTGGTCTGATACAAGAACAGGGGGCCCAATAGCCTGTCTTTCAACATGCGCAATTTACACATGGCTTTATCAATAGCCTTAGTGCTGAATACAGAACACACTCTATTTGGCTTTCAGTCAATTAAGCTTTAAGCTGTCAGCAAACAAGACTTTTAAGTTAATTTTGAATCACCACGAATCAAGTTGAAGGTTGTGAAAGGGCGGCTCACATGCCTGCATGAAAAAAGGCAGTTTAATTGCCTCTGAATAGCTATTATATGCTGCAATTGGCCTATTGAATCTTAGATGATCTATTTATTTATCAAAGTGCAACCAAGAAAGATTGGTAAAAGAATGAATAATAAGAACTTCACTTCCACTATTTTGCATAATAAGAAGTGATATCATGATGAAGCTATATACAAGAATCCATATTTTTAAAAAAGAAAACATTAAAATAAATGAAATAAGCTTTGAAAAGAAATCAGGAAGAATTGAAAATTACCCAAACAAACTAAATGCAAAAAATAACATATAAATTACATTTCTACCAACAAATGCATTCATTTTCTCATAGTCTGACATAGCTGACACTGACAACAAAATATACATACATCAAAATTTATTTTAAAATATTGTAGAAATGTTTAAAAATCCACAATTTGAAAAGAATTTTGAAAGAGTAATTTGAAGCTGAAGAGATCCACATTTACAAGATAATTATAATTCATTAATTTGCCATTTTAAATACAAATGCAATTCTAAGAAATATTAAAACATCTGAGTAGTGTTCTGAGATACACTATACTGAGGTTATGAGTTTTAATTATATGCAAATCATTTTTAACATCATTTTTCCAAAACCCCTTGGTTGGATAAAACCCCCTAATATGCTTCCTTCCTGAAATTATTTTCTCTCCAATTGCATGTGCTCTGGTTTATTATTGTAGGGTTACTCACAAGTGCTAGCTGCTCATATTGATTTTTTTATTAGAAAAGAGCATTGAAGCATTAGGTTGAGGGTGGGAAATGCACAGATTTTGTAAACAGATGTAAACATAGATCAAATTTAGGGCTTGCAAAACTGAACAAACTCTCTCCAGTTGATATAACTAACTGGTTCGTTCTTCATTCGCAGGAATAGCATTTTTTATTGGTAAACAGTTCAAAATCAAATTTGAAAAAAAAATTGGTAAACAGTTCAAAATCAAATTTACAAATGAATGTCTAACTCATTTACATAGAGAAATTCATATCAACACTGACACTTAAAAATATTTCTAGAAGTTCTTAGTCATTACACAATGAATATGGTGAGAAAAAATAGCCATTTGTAGGTTTCCCACATGAACATTTAGGTATCCTTAGAGGTTCTGACCTATCATTCTCTATTTCCAGTCAGCAGCTGTGATCTCGTGAATCAGAAATGACTAGCATCATTCCAGTAA
The DNA here is from genome assembly GCF_027887165.1 of Monodelphis domestica. Lineage (NCBI taxonomy): Eukaryota > Metazoa > Chordata > Mammalia > Didelphimorphia > Didelphidae > Monodelphis > Monodelphis domestica. The sequence goes on along the minus strand of NC_077229.1, from coordinate 432,898,419 downwards.
CTGCTACACACTTAGGGACTTAAATTCAATGAAAGATTGTGGAAATACTCTCTACTTTGCACTTCCCCATTTATTATAATAAAGTCCTTCTCTTGTACTTTATATTTGCAAAGTGTCTGATAATCATTTACTAGTTATTCCTTACAAAAATCAATGTTATTATTAAAACTATAAATATGAAGACACCCATAGTGAACATATTTACATATCCTTGAAAATAAATACAACAAAGACACAGCAAGGTTTTTCATGATGAAACAGTAAAAATAATGGATTCAAAAGACTCTTTATTATTAGGGTGAAGCATTTACTAAGCCCCATTTGGCACATGGTGATGTGTTGAAAAGTGTTAAGAGCAAGCAAAACAATACAAAGCAAAGCCTATTTGCCCCTCACTTAAGGTTATAATCTAAGATAGTACAAATATACAAGTCATATGTAAATAAACTTATACTGAGCTACCAGGAAACTAAAGTAGTAAATAAATGTTCTCCTCTCACATATACTTTGAGAAGATCAAATAGGAGATAGGGGGAAGCCTGCATAATTTTCTCTTTAAAATCCTTTAAAGAATAAGCACCTTGAGGGCAGGACTGTTTTTGCCTCTTTTTATGTCCCAGTGCAAGGCACATAACAAATGCTTATTGAATTGCATTAAAATTGAAAAATAACTCATTGCTAGAAGTCTACACAAAATGCTTGCTTCCTAAAAAAATAAATGTGGACATAATGACAAGTTTGTACAGGTTATTTGAGAAAAGCTCAAGCCCTAAAAGGTTGAATGGGGCTGGAGTTTGAGTATGAGTCTGGCATCAGGTCATGTCTGTTGTCCACAGATAACCCTGGCTGCATGGCTGAGTCTGTTGAAGCCAAGTACCAGAAAATTAGGTACCAGACTTTTTTTTTTTTCCAAAACCAGCAATTCAGAGAAACCAATTACCAAGAGCTAGAACAGTATCTACATGCAGCAATAAAGAAAACCATCATATTAATGACAAATCTATCATCCATAAATTTATCTAAAAGTATTTCTGAATCTATTAATAATTTTCATCCTTTCCTACCACAAATTTATTTTTTCAAACACCATAGGATGGACACACACACACACATACCCCAATGTTGAATTCGGTGAAGTTGAACATGAATTGTTTGTACTCTTACAGAGGTCCTATCATCTCTTATTCAATGACATGAGGAATTATCAAAAAGATTTATTTTCTAACCTAAAAGGCTTATAATCTAGATTGGGATTCAGAAGATGAGGAGGATATGGAACAATAAAATAATAAAGGACACTAATGTTACTGGGTTTAACAAAGATGATTATAAAAATAAATTATAAAAGAATCCTGTGATTCTTAACATTTGGTTACTTAGAAGTACAGTACAATTCAAAAGATGCTAGATTTGGAGTCATAAGAACACAAGACATTGGTATAAAATCTAGCCTTTTCACTTACTACTTGTGTGACTTCGGCAAAATCATTTGGCTTCTCTGGGCCTCAGTTTTTGACTCTTGTAAAATGAGAGGGAAAAACCAGACAACTTCTAAAGTCTCATTTAGCTCTAAACCTATACTAAAATTCAGGCCTCATCTGGTTCATATTGCTTGCCTTCTCAAGTAGTGGGAAAGGGAAGAAAGGAGAGAATATAAAATTTAAATTTTTTAAAAAAAATTAATTGTAAGAAAATTTTACATGTAATTGGGAAATATTTAACAAAATAAATACAAACATATTAAAAAGTATCTCTCCACCCTTTCATAGCTAAAATTGAGAAAGCTGTTTATAATTAGTGCCAACAATAAATCTCCTTTCAATCTCTTCTAAACCCTCTGTATTACCAATAGTAAACCTTTTAGAGGAATAGGTGATAATCAGAAATGCCCTGAGGTACCTGGAGAGGAGGATGGGGGCAGCCCAGCCCCATGTCTTTCTGGCTTTCTAGTAGCAAACTCTAGCGAATTCTGTGCTGGGATGACAGCTTGTGTGCCTACAGAGGTCTCTGAATGCCTGTTCTGGCATGCATACCATAGGTTGACCACCATGCTTCTGTAACATGGCTTCCAACCCTCATCAATAATTTGAAATTCTCTCAAAGGCTACCAATGACTTTTAATTACCAAATCTAAAGACATTTTCTCTTTTTTTCTCTGTAGTTATATTTTCATGACATTACTATCTTATTGTTTTCTTACTATATGTCTAACCATTCCTTCTCTGTTTCTTTTGTTGGTTCTTAATCTGGGTCTTGTCTATTAATTGTGGGTATTTCCCAAGACTTTTCTGGTTCCTTTTCACTTCTCCCTCCCTCCAATCCTCTTGGCGATCACTTGAGATTCAGTCATAGTATTATTTCTCAGCAGATAAATCTAAGATTTATTAATCCAGCTCTACTTTCTCTCCTAAACTGCAATATGACATTTTCAGATTCAATTTGCCAACTGGACATCTTGAATTAGATGCCCAAAAAAAGACATCTTAAATTCAACATACCCAAAACAGAACTCGTCTCTTCAAACTTCCCTATTACTATCAAAGGAACTGCCATACTGCTAGTCATTCATACTTGCAATATGACTGTCACTTTCAACTTCTTAGTCATAATGAACCCACATGTTCAATTTGTTGGCAGACTCTGGCATTTCTAACTTTACAACATTTTTTATATATGATCCTTTCTTCTTTGATGACATTGAAGCCACACTGCCCCCCCATAACTCAGTTATGAATTACTATAATAGTCTGGGTAGTCTCCCTGTCTCTAATCTCTCCTCACAATAGTCCATCATATTCCTCAGCTGCCAAAATGATAGTCCTAAAGCTCAAGTCTAAACATGTCAGTCCTCTAATCAATAAACTCAATTGGCATCCTATTACCTCCAAGATAAATTTAAAAGTCTCTCTAGTTAAAGTCTTTCATTACCTTCCTCCCTTCTACTTTTCCATTCTTTTTCTTCTTTACTACCCTCCAACTACCCTATAATCCTGAAACTCTGGGCTTTCTGCTGTTCCTTCTACTAAACATTTCATCTCCCAATTCTATAAGGTTTCATTGACTGGGATGCCTTACTTCCTTATGTACACCTTCTGGTTTCCTTAATTTCCTTCAAGACTCAGAGCAAACTCTCCTTTCTAATCAAAGGTCTTTCTTGGGTCCCTACATTGCAAGGTCCTTCCCTCTCCTAAAATAGTCTCTTAAATTTCTCTTGTATATAACTTATAGGTATGTAGTTGTTTGCATTATTGTCTCCCTCATTAAAAGAAAGCTCCTTAAAGGCAATGGCTTATTTATTTAGAACAATGCCTAGAATTTAGGGAATACTTAACAAAGTCTGCTTGCATTTCTTGCATTTTCATTCAAGGATGGCCTGTATACCCATAAAATTATAGAATCATGGATACAGAGCAAAAAAGGACATGAGGAAACTGAGGCACAAAGAAGTTATATGACTATCCAGAGTCATACAGACAGGAACTGTGGCAGAATTCAAACACAAGTCTTCCTGACTATAAGTATAGCATTCTATCCAGTATATTACCTGAAATTATTTCTTCAAGATTTTGAAAGGATTAAATAGGGATATAAATGGTGTTTAGCTATTCTAGTGTGGTGGTATTTTTTTAAAAAGAAATGCCTTTTGTGTCTTTTTACTAATCATTATGTATCTACCCCTTTGTCAAGTAACTTCAAAATTTACCTCCCACCTTTGTTAAAACTGCATTGCCCAATCTGATACTCCCAACTTTGTTTTCTTTAGTGTCCTTTACACTTACAGTTTAACTGTCATTGTTTAGAAAATAGCATTTGATGGCTGGTCACATCTATGTTGTAGAAAATAATAATGAAACAAAAATTTGGAGTATCTATTTAACGTACAACCAGTGGAAATTTAATATAACTCCGTAACTCTTTTTTGGTACCCAAAGCCAACTTTTCAATTTTAAAGGGAAATAAGTTTAATCTTAAGACTGAAGATACACAATGCTTGCTTATTCTTCTACCCTTGCTGAATGAAAGAGGAGACAAGTTCTTTGTTTACCTCTAAACAAAACTCTTGGATAGTGAAACAACTAAATAAATTAAACAAAATCAGGCACAGGAAAGTAGTCATGCATGCTCTGAGGTATTCTAAACATTGTGTGACTTGCAGTGTGCAGAAGATCTGTCTCTTGTGTAGATTGAGGTCAGAGCCCTCCAGTCAAAAAGGCATGGAAAAGGGATGTCATAAAGAACATAAATTGGAGTAGGGGAAGTAAGTAGGTTCTTTTACCTTGGAATCCCAGAATGAGTAGGCTTGTTGTTGGGTTCCAGCCTGGGGCAGGCTCACAGAGGGAAGGCCACTAAGGAAGCTACCAGTTATATGTGGCATGTGCTTTTTCTTTCTTTGGCCCACTTTTTATTATTTAATAAATATAAGATACAGTCTCCAAATAATTTTAATCATCACAAGCTTAAATCTACTTTCACTTCCTGAAAATTAATGTTAGAAAAGAAAATCCATATACACACCAAAATATTTGTAGTAGCAATTTTTTAATAAAAGCAAGAATCTAAAAACAAGATAGGTACTGACTTACTGGGGAATGGCTAAGCCTATATTAATGTAATGAAATATTAGGTTAATATGAAGAACAATGGGAAAACTTATATGAACTGAGATATAAACTGAAAAAAAAGGAACTAGGATATCAACATATACAATTACTACAAATGTAAATGAAAACAACAAAAAATGAAATAAACATATTAGTTCTGTAGATTTATAATGAACAAGACTGACCGGGAAAAACAGATGAGAAAATGTATCCTCCTCTCCCCTTTCTTGAAGAAATGGGGGCCTCTATGGGTAGAAAAGGTGCTGCATATCAGGCTTGGCTAATGTATTAGTTAGCCTTAATGAACTGCTTTTTTCCTAAGAAATTTTATTATTTGTTATGATTTATGGCTTTTTTGGCAGGGAGAGAGAGGAATTGATATATTTGGAAACAGAAGTAATGTAAAAACAAAAGATATGTTTGTTTTTTTTAAATGAAAGCCTTAGGTCAAGGCTATCTAAACTATAGGAAAATACACATTCAAATGATATATATATATATATATATATATATATATATATATACATATATATATAAATCCTATGATAATTTCAGAAATACAGAAATCTCAGAGATCTTAGAAACAAATAATATATTTCAAAAAATTATGAGTTAAAATCTCTGAGAAATGGCAAATACATTAAACTATGAATTTGTTGCACCCAACATTAAAAAGAAAAATCCACTACTTTTTAATTCAGGAAATATAGATTAAACTTAAACAGTGGAATGATGGGGGTTTGGGGATTGGGTAGAAGGGAACAAAAGTCTTAAGAGCTGCCAGAAAAGCACTTAGTTACAAATTGTAATTAGGATTACAGTAGATGATCTAAGGACAAGCAGCAATACCACAGAAATCTAATAGAAAGACTGAAAAAAAAAAGACAAATTTAAAAATGGAAGGATTAAACACAAATGGACTAAGCTCTGCTATAAAAACCAAGAGTCAAGAAATAGATGATAAAACAGATTCCAACAAAACTTGTTACAAGAAATGCATGTAAATCTATAAACATCTAACATGTATTTAAAATAAAAGGATAATCTAGAACTCTCCATATTACCTCCAAATCAAGAGAAAGTAGGAATGACAATAATAATATTTGGAGATACCTAATTCAAAATAGAAAATTTTCAAAGAAAGAAAAAAACCTACTGTTTTGCTAAAAGGTTCTATGAAGAAAATTTATTTCTCTTGGATAAGCATATTTATGCAATTTATTAAATATGAAAAATCATGTGTATTATATTATAGCTATGTTACATATTACAAAAAAGAGAATCTTCTAAAAGTATGTACCAATGTTACTTGAATAAAAACTAATAATTATCAAAAAAATTCAAAGGACAACTTCTTTGCTTATGAAAAAATTAATTCATAATTAGGTGATTTTTGAATCCTATTAAAGAATATGAAGAATAACCCCAAAACAGATAAACTATAAACTTTACCATATTAGGAGTGTTAAACAAATTATATCTAATTGTTCATTGTATGCAGTCTAACGGCTATACAGAGGAAAACCGAGAATATGATACTTCAAATGTTCAAAGAAGTTATAGAAAAATTGATTATGTATTTTATCATGGAAAACAATAAACATATACAGAAATATAGAAAAACAGAGACTCTAGTCTTTGATATCACTGATGTGGATATTCACTCTAATTGTGTAGATAGTTATCCATGACTTCTAACCCTAAGGAAATCTTTTCCATGTCTTCTTATGAATTCCTCCATAGGCGACCGACCCAATATGTAATACATTTCCTTTAGACCTCTGGTTGCCTTGTAGAAACCAGTAGAGTTTGTGGAATATCTATTTATTTTTTTCCCATCCAGACTTCATGACTGCTCCCACCTACTTATTTGATTGTATATTTCTCTAATAAGAGAGCACATGGTTTTATATAAATTAAATTCTAACAATCAAATGAAGTGATTTCTGTATGATTAGGTATAAATTATGTTACTTCTATAAATTCTTAATTGGCAATAAATATATTTCAGCCCATTACTGACAACCATACATCTCTCCACTGGCCTTTTAAGTGACCAACAATTTTAAATCTCCAAAGACTTCTATTTTCAATTAACCATAGTCATAAATCATTGGAAGAAAGCAGATGTTTACCAGATAGCTACTGTTTCCAAAGAGAAATTTTGTGGTCACTGAAATAACTTGGGGAAAAATTTACCAAAGGCAATTGATCCTGCTCTACAACTGTTTAATTGAGTCCAACCTATCCAAGTTCAGGATCTAAGATACCCATATTGATGGGCAACAAGTGCATGTCATATTCTGAACACTATCAGTCATTTGGTTTTCCCTGTGCGGCTAGTTAGGCCAAATTTTTCTGAGTGATTATAGACCTTGCTTACGAATTATGTTAAATATTAAAGGACACAATTATTTATCACATTATTTATAAACTTCATTGATAAACAATTCTCCTTTTTGGGGGGATTCTGACTAGATATCTACAAAAAAGTAATAAATATTTGGCAAATGTGTCTTCTATTTTAAACCTCACTTGACATCAATTAGAGGACCAAATAAATTATCTGTTGTTGCATCTTTAAAAGTATCTTAAAATATTCCTCAGAGAAGAGTCTGTAAGGTATGGTTTTATTCTACTGAATCACTCAAGCAAAAAACAAATTCAAGATCTTATGCCATGCTCTATGCTAATCACTTGGTGGTACAAAGGAAAATGCAAACACTTCCCCTACCCTCTAGAAGTCTATATTGTAAGGAGGGAGAGAATATAAAGATATATAGGTATATATATATATATATATATATATATATATATATATATATGTGCATATATACATATGTATAAAATAAATACAAGACAACTTTAGGGGCAAAGATATAAAGAGCCAGGAGGATAAACCTCCTGTAGGTGAGGTTTGAAGGAAACCAATAATTATAAGAAGCTGAGATACAAAGGAAGATTATTCATAGCATGGGAACAAGCAGTACAACAATAGGATATGGATAAGTCATAATGAATAACAGTTTGTAAATTTGATTAAACTGTAAAATATGGCAGGGTTAAATTGTAAAATATAGCAATAATATGATGAAACTGGAAAGGTTATCTGGGATTTAAATGCTAACTCGAAATATTTGATCCTTTAAGAAATAGGGAGCCAATGAAGTTTACTTTACAAAATCAATTTGGCAGTGCAATGATGGATGCATTAGAAGAAGAAAAGCCTTGAAGCAAAGAGATGAATTTGGTGGCTTTCAGAGTAATCTAGGTGAGAGGTGATCAAGGTTGATATAAGGCAGTACCTAAATACAGAGCTGATGAATATAGGACCTGTTGTGTAAACAGAAGCAGTAAGACCTGAAACTTGATTAACTGTGGATGGGTGCTATGCCTAAGTGAGGAGTCAAGGAGATTACGGTAATGAAGTTGGGTGATAGAAGGATAGTAATATAGTAATAGGGAGATCAGAGAGAGGCTGAGGGAGAAGGTAAGGAATTCTGTTTTGGTCATGTTAAGTTTGAGAAACCTACAGCACACACAATTCAAAATGGTCAGCAGGAATTTCATGATTAATGAAGATAGTTCAGAAAAGTAAGTATGGGGTTAAAATGATTAACTACAGCATAAAATAAGGAAGGGAGGAGAATGTTGCCAGAATAGAGATAATGAAAAGTAGTGAGAGAACATAGGAACTAGAGTTCACAATTAAGATAAAGAATATCTAGTTAGAAGGCAACTAGGTGGTTCAGTGGATGGAGAGCCAGAGCCAGGCCTAGAGATGGGAGGTCCTGGGTTCAGATTTGGCCTTAGACACTTTCTAGCTGTGTGACCTTGGAAAAGCCTCTTAAACCACATTTCCACTGCCTTGCACTTACTGCTCTTCTACCTTAGAACCAATAGACAGTACTGATTCTAAGAAGGAAGGTAAATGTTAAAAAAAAAAAAGAATATGTCTAGGGGTCATAAGGAGACATGAAAATGTTGCAAGATTGTGATCTGAGATAGACTTTAAGAGTTCTTTAATATAGAAGTTGAATTCTTAGAAAGTGAGATAAAAGGCATAACCATCCTAGAAAATAGTTGAAATGGGACAGATTACAAGACTGTACAAACTGAGCAATTATGAGGTTGAAGTATTTGAGATAACATATATGTTAAAGTCCTCTAATATGAGAGAGCAAGAGTTGTGATGGTGGACAATGTAAATCAGGCACTGAACTTGAGAAAAGAGGGAAAATGACCTGGACATCAATAGATAATTTGGACTGGTTGATTAATTTGAATAAAGTAGACCTAAAATGAGTAGAGTTTGCTGAGTATAAACATTAGAGTCTGAAAGTGACAATAGGGAGTCAACAGTATTAAGACACCCCCAGTGGGCCCAGTGAGTTTGGTATGTGAAAGAAGGTAAAAAAAAATGTACTTGAAAGGATGGTAAGGAACATACTGTCATACTGAAAAAGCAAAATCTCGATGAGTAATGGAAGAGGCAAAGAGGTCTAAAATGAAAAGAATTCAATTAGATATAAGTTTGAAGTTCCAGAGGGCTCAGTAGAAGCAACAGACCAATCTGAAGTAGGATATGGAGAGTGTCCATAGGTAGCATTGGATGAGGTATATGATAATGAAGAAAGCACCAACAAGAGTTAGGAAGAGAAGTTTTGTTAATGGCAGTTAGTGTTTCATTATCATTGGAACAGGAAAAGCAAAACAAGGTAGAAATATGCTGGGGAATATTCCATTAGGAATAAATACGGAATATCAGTAGATGGATGGTTTTCTGATTCACTTTGCCTGCCATCTGTTCTGCATCTTAAAATGAGATAATATTTGCAAAGTATTTAGCATAATGTCTGGCATGTAGCAAGTGCTTAATAAATGTTTGTTCCTTTTCCTTATCCCTTACAGTCTTAGATCATGGCCTCAAGTACTGAAAGGTTAAGGTTGTTGCCCCTTGTCACAAAGCCAGAATCTGGGAAACAGAACTAGAACCAAAATCTCTCTGATTGCAAATGCCAGATCTTTATCCACTACAAACAATCCCTCTGACCTCACGCCATAACTTTGTTGGGACAAACTATAAATGTGTCAATGATCTAAAGTTTTAAGTAGAAGAGGAACACTCTATTTGTCTAAAGTATAGAATGGAAATTTAAATTTTCAATCAAAAGGAAGAAATCATCAGAAACAATATTAGTTTGATTATACAAAATAAAAGAAAATCATGTAACAAAAATATTAAAATACAATAACAATAGAGCAAAATTATTGCAATCATATCAGAAAAATAGTCTCACATACAGTCTATGAGGAAGTAGTGACTATGTATAATGTTAATAATACACATTTCTCCAAAGAATGATAATCATAAGACCAGATTCAAAGTTATAAGGGAACTTATTAGGCCATCTAATTCAACTCTCTTATTGTACAGGTGAGAAAATTGAACACAGTAGCAACCTGACCATGGTTACATAAAGAATAAGAATTAGAGTTGAAATTTAAATCCAAAGTGAATCCAGAGACTGATCATAATGTGAAAAGGCCATTCACAAGAGGAAAAAAGAATTATTTTCAAACAACATAAAAATATGCTAAGTTGCCTCAAAAAATTCTTAATTAAAAATTCTAATAAATCTCAGAAAATAGCAAAAAAAAAAAAAGAGCCAAAATAAAATATAAGTATTGGGGGAACTTGAAGAAAGAAGCACTTGTAATAAGTACTGGTAAGATTATAAAATGGTACAAAGCAATGTTTTGAAAAGCAATGGAGGACAATTTGGAATTATATATAGATAGTTATAAAACTGTGTATACTCTTGGACCAAGAAATACCTGTGGGTATGTTTTCCAAGGAGACCAAGGAAACAGGGAAAGAACCTATATATTTATATTTATATCAAAATATTTATAGCAGCTCTCTTTGTGATGGCAAACAACTGAAAACTGAGGGGATGTCCATCAACTGGGGAATGGCTGAACAAGTTGTGGCATATGACTGTGATAGAATATTACTGCACCATATGAAATGATGCAGGTTAACATTAAAAAAAAAAACTTGGAAAGACTTAAATGAAATAATGAAAAATGAAATGAGCAGAACCAAGAGAACATTATATATAGTTACAGAATTGATATTTGAAGAATAACTGGTCAGAGTCCACTTCTAGAGAAATAAATGATTATTAGAAATACAAAAGACATAATTTATGTATGTGTATTTTTTGTTGGTGATTCCTTCTATGATGCAGCGAGGGAAGAGAGGGGGTGAGACACTTGAGAATTTTAATGTAACCCACAAACAAATAAATAAAAAGATTCCAGTTTTAAAAAATGGAAAAGAAAAAGGGAAAGTAATGGAGCAATATATAGTAAAAAAAAAAACACAAACCCATCATATCTTTCAACTCAATGAGTTCTATTAAGTTCAATGAGTTCTATTAAGATATTAACCTCAAAAACATAATAAAATGGGAAGGAGCTACCTAAACAAAAATATTCATAGTTGAACTGTAAGTATTAACAACAAAATAGAAAACTAGAAGTAATCTACATGCTCCCCAAAGAAGATCACTGATTAAATGATGGTAAAAGAGAAAAGGATAATGCCATTAAAATAAATGACTCACAAAAAGAACTGTAGAAAGACCTAGATGAAGTAATCTAAAGTTAAAAGAGTAGAACATGAATGCTATACAAGTTGGGTAAAACAATTTAAAAAAATATTTAGAGAAAGAAAACAAAGACCAAGATAGCAATACTTCATATAAATCTAGAAGAGGGAATAAAAATAATTTTTTTTCATGTTATGTTTTTGCTAATTCATTTTTAAATGTTAAGAGTTTGTATATTATTTTACTACTTATATACTTACTATATACTACCTATATACTTATTAGGTTATTTGTTTGGTTGACTGTTAAATTTATAATAAAAGCCTTTTACATGTAAGTTACACAAAAAATAAAATTTATCCATAAGTTTCAAATATATGTACCTATATACAAATACAGGATTCACTGAAATTAATTCTTATCCAGTGATTAAAAGTTTTCTTATCCAATGGTATAAAGTTGACAGGATTCAATAAAAAATATTACACTTGTGATAGCCATAAATATTCAGCATAAGAATATTTATCCCTGAAAAGATCATTTCATGATTTTTAAATAGATCTAAAATGAATTAACTAAAAAGCTATCCTGATAAAATTCTATGAACCTGTTTTTCTTCTAAAGACTGCATGTTATAAAAAAAGCCAGAAAAAGCACAATTCTTGGAAACACAAAGAAGCTTCATGTTTATATATATATATATATATATATATATATATTATATATATACATATATATGCATATATATAGTAAGTTAAAGCATATTAGTGAGTATATCACATAACCTGTACATATGTATACTTAAATGGATATTATTAAAATAGAAACTCCATTGGATGACAAAAATCCCACTGACACTCCTCAGATCAATTTGTCTGGTCCCCAAATCATTATGTATCTAAAAGAAGAAAACAAATAAAACAGGAAAAACTGGGTCTAAAATATCAGCATTAGCTGAAATGATGATTTTAAATCCTGCTGCCCACATACACACACTTCTGTTTTTGCTGATATGACATTCGTTTCCATGGAAACTCTAGCCTTCAGCTGAGTTGTCTGAACTCTTCTAAGTTTTGCCTGTGGCTGCAGGCAGATCTGCAGCTGCTACTTCCCATACCTTGAACTTTTTAACTTAAAATGATTAATTAAAAGGTTAAGGGCCCTGAATTATATTTTCTAAATTATATATGAAGTTAATGATACTTCATCTTGTTTCACTGTCTTTTCTAATCCTCATTTTCTTTAACTTTCCCCTTGTCTAGAAAACACTAGTGAAGAAAGGGATTCATTATTTTCAAAATGAACAATAGCAATAACAACACAAAAATATCCCAGAGAAAACAAGTATTCCTATGTTGCTTAGGGGGAGGGTGGGTAGTAGTACTTTTGGGAGAAAGGATGATTGCCACTTTGAGTACATATGGCAAGCCTTCTAAAATGTTATTAATGCCAAAGGAAAAAAGACTGGGGGGAGGAAGGAATGGACTTTGTCAGTTTCACTTTTAAAGGAGCTTGAAGGGAAGGGGAACTTCCTTCCTTGAAATTGATGAACTGCTCTTCCAGTCTCCACAGGCAATAGCACTGCTACTAAAAAGCAGAGACTCCAGTTGTCCAAGCATCAGGCTAGAAATTGACAACCTCATGGTGGGGTCATCAATTTCAAAGGAGACAAGTAAAATAGGGGGGAAAGAGAGGATATTCTTCTCTGGTCTTGGAGGCCATAGTTCTCTAGTGGTACACACAGATAGATCATTGTCCTTGTGTGCAAAAGAGATCTACTAAGGACAATAATCTCTAAGGCCTTTTCCTTAAAAACTAAACTCTATAACACTAGATATATCCATTAAATAAGACAATAAAAACTGACTGATGTAACTGATTCAAATAATTTAAATTACATCTAAAATTTTTTAATGAAAGCATTTTAATATATTAAAGTAGCTTAGAGAAGAATATAAAAAATATGGTAAAAATTCCCTTAAAATGCAAATCAAAGCTCACTGTGACAAGTTCTGTTTATGAAACTCCATAAGGCAGGATCTGCTATAGTCTCATTTGTTCCATAATCTATTTATACTTCATATAAATCTGGAAGAAGCCAGAAAAGGAAAGCACTTTTTTTTTGCATGTTAGTTAAATCCAATAGTTAGTCTTCTAAAATTCTTCACTACCAAGACATCATATAACAATAACTACTCTAACCAATACATAATAAACCCTGAATATTATAATTTTAAGTTAATCACAATAAGCTAGAAAAAAATACATGAGTACAGAAAATCAACAGGCCTAAAAAAGGTTGAATGTTTTTAGAAGAGCCTAGAAGAGAGTTACTCCCTATAACATTTATTATGTCTCTTACTTGGCACTAATAAGTTCATATTACTGTAGACTGTATTTTATTTATATTTTTATCTATATATCTTCTCTCTCTTAACAGACTATCAAGTTCTTTGAGTGTAGGAACTAACATATATGCTTTTGTACAACTGTAATCTAAAAGAGTAGGGAAACAATAAGGGTCCGATGATGATTTGCGAGAAGCAGAAAATCAATATTCAAAAATAGAAGTACAACAAATTAGATTTCAGAAAAATAATTTTTATGAACAAAGGAAAATTTCCACTTCTACGCTTTTAAGCAAAATAAAATATAATTCATAACACACATATATTACACTCTCTTCCATGGATTGAAGGGAGCATAAGATAAGCTGCCCAGTATGAAAGGGATGTATGCATGTAGGCACATGTGAATTATAATTTCATTGTTGGAAAAAACAATCAAATCATGACAACATACATTTCAAAGGATTAAAAATATAGACATATATATATATTAAAATACTCGAGAAATACACAGCAGACATTTTAAAAACACTTATAAAAGGGACTCATTTTGGAGGCTTAGAAAAGTTTCAGGGCTCAATATGATCAGTATATCATAAACAGAAATAATCTCTATAGCAAATTTCTCTTTCATTTTATCTTTGCATCATTCTATTTCAATTTGATAAATATTTGTTAGGACAGATACTGTGCTAAGTGGTAGATACACAAAAAGAAGATTAAAAAAATAGTTGCATGCCTTCCTCAAGGATTTTACAATGTAATGTGGGAGATAACATGCAAATAAGTATATACAAAGCAAGTTGTATATAGGATAAATAGGAAATGATTAAAAGACGGAAAGTACTAGAATTAAGAGGAGTGAGAGAAGACTTCCTATAGCTGGTGGGATTTTAGTTAGAGCCAAGGAAGTCAGTAAGTCTGAGAGTAGAGGGGGAGGAGAGCATTCCAGGAATGGAGGGCAGCAAGAGAAAATGGTCAAGACCAAGAAATGAAATGTGTTGTTCATGGAGTAGCCAGAAATCTAGTGTCAATAGACCAGAGTGCATGTCAAGGAGTAATGTATAAGAAGACTGGAAGGGTTGGAGGGGGCAAGGTATTAAAGGTCTTTGAATGCCAAGCAGATCATTTTGTATTTGTTCCTGGAAGCAAAGGAGGCCAATAGAGTGGCTATCCATGAAAATAGATAATAAAGACATTTGGTAGTATGGTGACTCTATCCTATTTTATATTTATAAGGAGAAAGGCAATCAAAGTTATTTCTGTAGTTTGATTTTAATATGTACAAGGAAGATAGCAGGTTAGTAGACAGAGTTTAAGAAAGCATTTTGCCCCAACTAAATAAGATCTACAATTATCCAAAAAAGTCTGGTATAAATTTCCACATAAGAAAAGCAAAATATATTACATTTATTTTCCACTGTATATGTAGGTAGATGAACAACTCATTCACCTGGGCCACCAGTTCACATATCTTGGGACAGACACAGCAGAGAGACTATGAACTAGACGCAATATCGAATGGAAAAAAAAATGGAAAACGTGGGATTGCTTCTGAAAAACTGTACAATTACTTTAATGATTCTAAAGTTTCTCTCTGTAAATAAGAGTCATCTTGTTAATGATATGATTCTAAGGATGTTAGATGTCTGTTAACTATGGTATATCATAGACTCCAAAAATTTATATCATATGTCCCTTGAAGGCCAATGTTGGTTACATGTAGTCTAGACTGCCACACACTTCCAATTTGGAATGGCAAAATTCATTACAGATATTAACAAAGAAATTTGTGATTGGATATAGAAGTGACCTGTTCATATAATATGAACAAGGATAAGAAACAGATAATCCATGCATTGCTTTGGTGACCGAATGCCATCAGAATCTATATCTAAGGGAATAAAGACCTCTTAGGATACTGAGTAGATCCCCTCAATAAGATGGGGATATGGGATAAAAGTAACCAGATGAGGTACAATCTTCACTTTTGGAGGGAGTATCCTCATCAGTGAAAAAAAGAAACTCAAAGTACATAGAGAATCAAATGAAAGTTTTAACTAGGCAATTAAGTGAAACAGGTGTTTTTTTTTTTTAATATTAGGGAAAAAATCAATGAATACAACTTAAAATTTAAGAAATAAAACATTTTCAACAACTAAGTTGAGTTTCTATAAAAATCAACATGATCTTATTATTTAAAAAGGCACAAGTAGAAAATCGACAGAATATTATAACTAACCATAAAAATAATCAATGTATTTTAGTTAGAACAACTATTTAACTTTAAGCAGAGTCCACCTATGCCTTACTTTTTTCTAATTTCATAAATATTGATATAGCTCTCTTAATATTGGTGTCTTAATGATTAAGTTCTATTCATCAAATGGGAATAATTTTAGCTCTTATTGGGTCATAACAATAGGCAAAATATAAATTTAAAGAGAAAAAAGGAAGAAAACATTTTAGGCATATAAGTAGAGCCAAATATTAATAATCTCTTACAAATTTCCAAAAATTCAGAAAACTCCAGGCATAATCTCTTGGTGCATTTTATTCAGGCAAAAGGTGACAATAACTTTTTAGTTCTATCAATAGGAAAAATTATAATTCCTTAGATTTGTGAGTCAATCTTAGTGATCTGCTATACTATATTTAGTTCACATGGTAAACTCCAACACACAAGCATGTTAGGTTCTTCATTCTAAAAAGTAAATGAGAAGATCAATGGTCATTCATCCTGCACCCAAATTCCTAAGAGAGAGTAAGAGCTGAACAAGCAAAAGAAAATAATTTCATCATTCTTGTATGTCAACAATCAAAGACTATCAATATAAGAATATGAATTTAGATTCAGAATTTATCATAGTACAGATATAGATGATTAGTTCTCTGAAGATATTCTGTACAAATCGTGATTTCATTGGAGCTTAATTATATATACGATAATAAGCTATTAGCATGATTTATTGAGCTAATAATGTAAAAGTTTATTCTGCCTTCCCAACCCCTTCATTTTGGAGATTGGATCTTACTACATTCCTCAAGCAGGAAGGACATACTCATAGTCCAATCACATTACTGACTGGCATGGGTGCTCTGACTTGTTCTATTTGTCAACCTGAACTGGTTTACACCTCCTTGGGCAACCCACTGGTCCTCTATTCCAGGGGGTTTACTAAACTGGTACTAAACTTTGTGCAAATACCTCATCACCTTGAACTCTACTGATGGAGAACAGAACTCTTACACTTGCAATCAGCCAGCCTCAGCTTCCCCAGCAGCACTAATTAAAGGTATATATCATGATACCCAATACTAGTTTATAATAGTCAAATGCATAATTAACTAGATTTGAAATTACAGATAAATGTCAGCTTTGATGGTAGCCATATATAACTTTCTGACATTTGGTTCTAACAAGTATGGTAATTATATGTTAGTTTTCATTTTGTTCCATGCTATAGAAATCTTGAAAATTTATTTGGTTCCCAAAGTAATTCTTTCTTATTCACTTTCAATTTCTACTTATTATTAAACTTTAAGGTTTCCTTTTAGAATCAAAGTGAATGTAATACTTTAATATAGCTATAACAAAGTGACATTTTTGAATAAACTAATCAGAATTAGAGGTTATAAAACTTGTTTAAAATTTTATAACACCAAATTATTAAATAGATCCAGACTGTGACATTTTTACCTAAATTTGCTAGTGATTACAAACTGACTAGAAACATTAATAAATCCAATAACATTTTTCTACATAACCATTTTGAAATGTCAACCATTGCTAATCAATAAAGATTTTTGACTGGTCACAGTGGCTCACAAAATGGTCACAATGGCTATTTTTTTATTGCCTTTTGCAAGGCATACTCATGCAAAACAAAAACAGGAGTATGTCCTTCAACATTTACAAAAGCAAATTACATTAGTTTATGGACAGCTAAATTTTTAAAAGGTGAAACGCCTGTGATTTAAAAAAAAATTGACTCCAAAACTGAATAGTATCCTAACTGCACTGACATCTGTCATTCAAACAGATGTTAACCAATAAACTTCTGACAAAGGACAAAACTGTTTATGCAAATTTTCTAGGTGACATCTGTTTGAATGACAGATGTTCATATCTGAATATAGCTCTGGGCACTCATATCTGACTGCAAAGCACTTTCCAAATTTTTTGTTAATTTGTAAGACTTCACATAAGTAAGAATTAATACACCAATAAAATGTTATGATCCTATTAAAATGCTAATAAAACATAATAGCTTCATTTAAAAAGGTAACAAATTATTGTAAGTTTAAGTTACGAGGTGAAATAAAATTATCAATTGATAAATTGGGGGTAACATCTTTATGAAAGTTTTTACTTAACAGATTTATTCCAAAGAAATAAAAATTAGAAAAGCATTCATTTCCTTGAGAAAAAAACCAAACTTCTTTATAGATAATATTATCTTCTGTGAATAACTATTATAATAAAAATGAGATAAGAAATGCAAGAAACTATTATAATAAGGAGATGAGAAATGCTAGAAACAATGGGTGTTTTCTTAATTTGCATCAGAAAGAGTTAAAATCTGCTTCAGAAGAAAAAAAGTCACTTATCTGGTGTTTGTCTTTACAATAGCCATTCCTGGATATGGTGGAGGGTTTTTGATGAAGTGATTAAACACAAATTAACAGGTTCTTTGATCTGTGTATGACAGGCTGAGTTAAGGGAATCACAAACCAAAATGTATGTTGACAGGGCCTGTGTAAGGTTCTCAAGTTTAGTCTAACCTATTTAAATGAAACTCAGCAGGAACTTTGTCTAGAGTCTGACTCTCTCCCCACCCTTATTGTCCTTAACAGTGGGTCGCTGGCTTGTTTGTTGGGGGTAACAGATGGTTTCATTTGTTGGGTACTTCCACTCTTCACCAAATTTTAGGTGGTTGGCTTGGCCAGAGATGAGAAGAAAGTAATACATGGTTGCACACCTGTTGCTTTTGCTGCAAAAGGCATGAAGTCCAATAGGAAAGAAAGAGCAAGGAAAACCTGTTAAATTTTACTATATGTGCTCAATGCAACAGATAAGTAAGATGCCTATTGTACAAGATTAAAGATTATTTTCTATTAGTTGTCTTTTTAGTTCTGATGCTATCTTTTATAATTATAATTACATTCTTTAAGTTAATTGTTTAGGTGTATTTGAAAGAAAGACAGATGTTATAAGTATTTTTCAAATATGTGAAGAAGCCTAATGGAGATTAAAGATAAGATTTATTCAGTTATAGAGGGCAGAACTACTTTCAAAGGGAATATTTAAAGTGAAACAGATTTCAGCTCAATCTAAGGAAGAAATATTTTAATTAGACTTCCTATGAAAATAGTGAGTCCCCCATCGGTGGCAAGTGTTTATGCTCAGCTGGTGTTTTGCAAAGTGTTCCTGAATTAGAGAGAATAGAAAATTATTGTTCTTTCTAATTCCAAAGATTCTGTTTCTGCATCATATAAAAAAACTACTTAAGACATAATAGTTATATGTAATATCATTTTCCACTCTATATTATCATTCTCTTAATTTAATTATGAATGTTTTATTGAAATACTTCTTTCCTTAATTTAAGTTTTTGATCTATGCATTTTATTGTCTATATACATTTGATTTGGATTGGAATATTTTATTTTATTCCTACAGAGAGGCTTCTCAACAAATGGTGCATTACCTTAAAACAAAAAGAAATCACCCTAAGAAAACTTATAAGAACCTGAAATTATAAGTTATTAATAATGATAATTTGTCTTTAAGAAAATCTAAAAGGAATTATATTTCCAGAGAAACCAAGACATCAAAGTAGAAGGAAGTAAAGCAGAGTTCTCTCCAACTACTCCACAATGATTTAAAAATATACTAGCCCAAGGGCTGATAGGAAAATCTTTAAAAAAAAAAATCATAGTTAAGTTATCTTTCTAACCCAAGTAAGTAAAAAAAGGACAGAGAGATCTGTGGCTATTAGAAAATGAATCTAACTAAGATTTCATCTAATGCAATTTTTGAACCTAGGACCTGAATGAAGGCCTGCCAGCAATAAGAAACCAGGGCAGGGAAAAGTTCCACATGGAGAACAAGAGAACCCTGATCTTTTTTGTAAGGAGAAATGAACAAGAACCAACTAGCAGCAATTTCAATCACTAACCAGGGCTGAGTAGCAGCCCTGTGCCAATCTAAAGAGGAGAGCAGCACCTAGGTTTAGGGTGAGGAGTGGTTACAGATCTTGGGATATGTATGAGCAAGGCTCAAGTACAAAAGCAATCAATAATTGTATAGTTTTGACCCCAGAGGCGGGGAGGGTCTCAGATCCAGCCCTCAATCTAATTTAAAGACTCCAATAAGGAATTCCATGGGAACTGGGAGGACCTCCAGGAATTGATGGAGAGTGAGAGGAGCAGAACCAGGAGAACATTGTACACAGAGACTTGTACTTGTACACCCTAGCATGGTACAATAAGTAATCAACATCCAATGTAGGGATGGGGAAGGTGTTTAAGTTATGTTCCTTGATTCTACAAATAAAATTGATTTCAAAGAAAAATTCCAAGTAAAAATAAGTAGAAGAAAACCTTCAGCTACCAGGAAACTTGTTTTCTTTTTGTATAATACTAACAAACTTATGGCTATGATACTACTTGAAAGTGTTTCATACATAATACACATTTCTCAAACTGGAGGAGAAAATTAATATATTGGAATGCTATTTCTCCTCAGACCCTCAAATCAAAGCTTTTATAAATAAGACTGGTCAGTTTTATTTAAGGACGCATGAAACCCACATGGAAAGGGAAGAGAAATTCAAAGTTCAGTCATCCAGCTACTTAGGGGTATGCCCCTCCTCATCTGAACCAAGTCTTTGTTTAAATCAAAGTTACTGAGTACAATGTTCTCTGTGTACAATGTTCACTGTGGTACAATCAAATGTAATGGACTTCTCTACTAGCAGCAATGCAGTGATCCTGAACAACCTGGAGGGACTTATGAGAAAGAACTCTATCCACATTCAGAGGAAAAACTCTGGGAGTAGAAACAGAGAAGAAAAACAACTGCTTGATTACATGGGTCAAGGGGAATATGATTGGGGATGTAGACCCATCCTAGTGCAAACACCAACAACATGGAAATAGTTTCTGATCAAGGACACATGTAAAACCTAGTGGAATTGCAGGATGGGGAGGGGGGAGGGGAGGAAAAGAATATGATTCTTGTAACCAAGGAAAAATGTTCTAAATTGACTAATTAAGCAAAACTTAAAAAAAAAAATAAAGACTCCAGTAGAAGAGTCAGGGCATAGAACAAAAGAGACTTCACAATTCTGTAGCTCTGAACCTCCAGCCTTTGCAAAACAGCTGAGTCAAAGCAAAAGGCTAGTAAAGCTCTAACCAAAGACAATCCCTACAAGTCAGGAACTTGGGAAGCTTAAACTAAAAGGGCAGACAAGTCACAGACTTTTTATAAGACTGCTTTGGGAACACTAGAAGCCTGGAGGCTCCCAGATTGAATTATCTTTAATATCCTGGAATAAAATATAACTCAATATCTTCAGAAAAAGCAGTAAGATCCAATAGGACACAAAACAGAACTAAGTACATCTCAGTCTTTCTATTTGAAAGCACACTGAGCTTGGCCCTAAAACAAAGCCAGGATTCAAGAGATAAGACTGAAAGAATGAAGAAATGAGAAAAAAAAAAGAGGGAGAATTAATACAAAACACCTATAGACAGACAGACTGACTGATTGACACTCTCTCTCACACACACACACACACACACACACACACACACACCAGATAAAGTTAATAGCTTCGAACAAGAGGTAAAAAACTTTATCTAATGACAGATTCTCTAAAAATTAAAATGGACCAAATAGAAATTAATGATTCCATGAGATGATAAGAAATATTAAAACAAACTCAAAAGACTAAACATATAAAAGTATAAGGTATTTCATATCTGAATTGGAAGGCATATTAAGGACAGATAATTTTAAGAATCTTTAGAATAAAAGCCACCAAATTTCAAAAAATGTATATATATATATATATATATATATTTTTTTTTAAAGCCTTACCTTCTGTCTTAGAATCAAATACTAAGTTTTATTAGTTCCAAGGCAGCGTAAAGGGCTAGCTAATAGGGGTTAAGTGCCTTGCCTAGAATCACACAGTTATAAGTGTCTAAGGCAAAATTTGAACACAGGAACTCCCATCTCCTGGTCTGGCTTTCTACTAACTGAACCATGGAGCTACTCCATAAATACTTAATTTAAAGAAACAAAAACAAACTGTCCAAAATCTCTTTTAGATATAATGTGCAAGTTAAAAACAGAAAGAATCTATTGGGTACCTCCTGAAAGAAACTTTAAAATGAAAACTCCTAGGAATAATATATACAAAATTCAGAATTTCTGAGAAAAAAAAATAATGCAAGAAGCCAGAAAGAAGGTGGTGCAAAGATCATACAAGATTTAGCAATCATCACGTTAAATGAGCAAAAAGCTTGAAATGCATTTCAGAAGGCAAAAGACACATGTTTACAACTAAGAAAAGCTTACCCAGAAAAAAACTGAATAGAACCTCACATCAGCAAAAAATAAAAAATAAATAAAATTGGCTTTTAATGAAATACAGGAATTCCAAGCATTGTAGCTGAAAAGAATAGACCTGCATTAAAACTCTGAAATACGTAACACAAAAGGAGGCAAGGGAAAAAAAAATTTTAAAGGCAAACAAGAGCAAATGATCACGATTAATTAAAGAAAGATGAATTGTTTAAAGCTGAATATATAGAGATGTTAAATGCCCTATCAAAACACTATCACCTGGGGTCAAAGAGGAAATCTAATAAGACAGAGTTGCAGAGAATGTTATTTAAAAAAAAATGTTTTAGAAAATAATAAGGGAAGGAAAAGAATATACTAAGGAGAGGAGGGAGAAAAAAGGGAGGGAAAATAATTTTACTTAATTTGGGTATACAAGTAGAAGATTATCCAAAGAGAAAAAAGTCAGGGGAGCTGGTTCAGACACTTGAACTTCATTTTCATTTGAACTGGTCAAAAGAGGAAAAAAATAAACACAGTTGGTGGCTGAAATAATTTCACTAAGAAGGAAAACAGAAAAGAAAAGAAAGAGAATAAAGGAGAGGGTAAATTAAAAGAGGATTAGTCCCAAGCAAAATAAATTCTAATCATGGAGGGTGGATTGCCAAGAGGATTTTAAAAAGAGAAAAAGGGGTAAGGGCATGAAATATATATATAGCTCTGGTAGGAAAGGGTAGATGGAAAGCAGGGAAAAAGTAGATTGTATCAAACATAGAGTACAGGTGTTAAGATCACATTCCTTCTCTCTCACCACCCTTTTCTTCAAATTTTTAAAAAAGGGGTAGAATGAGGTGAGATGGGAGAAATGTAATCATAATGAAATGTTACCCAACTCCTAATATTGCTATAAGCTCATCTTCATTATTCCAAGCAATATTTATAAAAGAAGATATTTTTCTTTAGCATTTTTCAAAAGCATCAATTCATTGTAGCCTTTTACTGTTATTACCAGGTCATGCCAATCTTTGTATTTGATCTATAGTTATCAATCCTCTTATGTTCTGCATATATTCTTTTAAAATATGAACTCATAAGAAAATTCTCTGTGAAGATTCCCACATACTTCTTGAGCCTAGGATTTGAAAATCTTTCCATGGGTATAAATTTTTATTCAAGTTTCTAAATCAATTTTTGTAAAGCCTAAGATTCATTTCTAACAATGTCTAAAATTCCCTTTCTATACCATTTTGGACTTCAAGCTAAAGTGGTGACTTTCTCCCAAGGTTCCCCTCATCAAACAGTTCTTCCATCTTGGTTAGCGTTAATTCAAAGACTCACTTCAAAGGGAATAATAATGGGACCATAGGCCAATGTTGAAATCCTTAGGATATCAATAAAATATCACTAATTCATAGTCTGAGAATTTGTCATCTCTGATTATTTGAACCAGGAATAAGCAGAAGCTCATCTTTACTACATAGAAGGAAAGGGTTTGTTAATCAAATTAATAACAAATATTTTAGGAAGTAATATTTTAAAATACTGAAAAACTTTTCAATCATTAACAGTAATAGAAAACAATTACTCTAATTACATAAGATTCTTGTCTGTCAAATAAAATAAGCTTTTACAACAAAAAAGCATGATTACCATTGAAAGTACCTATCATTTTACTTACCATTAAACTACTATTAACAGAACAGACTTGTGCTTTGATAGGAAATACCAACATATTCTTTTGTATTTTAAGTCTGGGAGTCTGTCTTTATTTAAATCCTTTACCTTAATTTCATATTTTAATTTTGTGTTTAGTTACATATTTTATTATATTTAAATATTTAAAGTGGCTCTATTATTAGTACCTTATCACCCCCACCAAAAAACAAAACAAGACAAAAAACCACAAACTATTTTAGTTTTAAAAACAGCGCAGAAGATTTTTTTTAAAGATTCTATAATTTTCTCCTTTGGAAAAAGATCACAATTTTGATCAACTTATTTACTTGTTAAAGAGGAAAACTATACTTATAAAATGTATAGTAAGAAATTTAATAGTTTAGTGCAGTTAAAAACTCATGTTAACTTTTAGTTTCAATTTAAAATTAAGTATTAAAATGAGTGTGATTAGCAATGAACTTTATTTCAAAAATAAATTATAGAGGGCTTAAGCCAGATGTTTAACTAAATATGTCTTTTTAAAGTGAATAAATAGACCTTCTCTGAACTTCAATTTCCTTATCTGTAAAATGAATTTGTTGAAAAGCATATATTATATGTACTGAAGAAAGGCCTTTCCCAAAAGTATGTCTATTATCATCACTACTACTTAACCCAGTCCTAGGAATGGGGCATTTCTATATGCCCCAATGAAAAGAAATTGAGGGAACAGAAAAAGGGGAAAAAAACCTGTTACTTTTTGCTGATGACATGATGATTTCCTTAGAAAACCCTACAAACAATAAAAAATTACTGAAATGAAAAAGAAATACAATAATGTTTTAGGAAATAAAATAAATCTGCACAAATCATCAGCATTCTGTTATAAAAACAAAGCTGAACATAAAGAACTTGAAAGAAAAATTTCATTCAAAATAACTAGGGAAGATGTGAAATATTTGGGTTTGCATCTACCAAGATACATTAAAAAATATGCAAATCAAACAACAAAATGATATTTGCAAAAACTGACCAAATAAATGGAGAAATATTAATTATTTATAGGGAGGAAGTTAAAATAAAAAAATGACACTATTACTCATTAATTTTCTTATTCATTGCTGAACCAATCAAATAATTATGGATAATTTTATTGAGCTAAAAAATACCAATGAAATTCTTTGGAGAAACAAAATATCATAAATCTCAAGAGCAATAATGTAAAAAAATGAAGCAAAGAGGAGAGTCTTTAAAGGAGTAGATTTCAAAATATGTTACAAAGGAGTAATTATTGAAAATGACTTGGCACTGTTTAAAAAATAGAAAGGTTAATCAGTGGAACAGATTAGATAGCTAGGCAAACACAGTAGCAAAGAGTTTAAAAATAAAACACAAAACCAAACAGGAAAAGACCTTAGTTACAGATAAATGCCTTATAGTATATTCTAAGATAAACTTTAAATTGATACAAGATTTAAATATTAAAAGTGATATATGCAAATTAGAGGTACAAGGAAGAAACTGCCTAAGAGATTTATGTATCATAAATTAGTTGGTGACTAAACAAGTAATACAGGAGATCACAAAAAATGAAATGGACAATTTTATTATACAAATGTAACAAAGATTTTTTTTCCCATAAACTAATCCAATGTAGTTGAGGGAAACTTTTGTAGTAAGTTTTTCTGATTAAAAAAATTCATATCTAAGATATAAAATGATTCAAATGATCCGATGTGGGACCATTCCCCAATTTTGGTCAAAGGATATAAACAGTTATTTCAAAGAAATAAATCCAAACTATCAAGAAAAGTATCTTTTAAATCCTTCATATCACTAGTAAATATAGAAGTTTAAATTAAAACAACTCTGAAGTTCCAAAACACATGCTGTTGACTGGCAAACGTCCCCAAAGAGAAAAATTACAAGCACTGAAGGGACTAAGGGAAAAACAAGCACAATAATTGTTAGTGGAGCTGTGAATTGGTCTAGCTACTCTTAGAAAGCAATGTTACTAAACTGTAACCAAAAAAAATCACGTAACTGTGATCCTTTAACTAGACTATTACACCAAAGAAATCAAAGAAAAAAACAAAAGGACCCCATGTATAAAAATTTCATAGCAGCAATTTTTGCAGTAACCAAAAAATAGAAACGAAGAGGGTGCTCACCTATTGAAGAATTGAAGAATGACTAACAAAAGTAGCACATGAATGCAATGGGATATTATTGTGTCATAAAAAATATTAAAAAAAACATTTCAGGATAAAAGAATTCTATGGTCTGAATCAGAAGGAAATTAGTAGAACCAGGAGAATAATTTGCATAATGACAATAGTATCATAGAGAAAAGCAATTTTGAAAGTTTACAACCATCATCAATGCAATGGTGTATCCAGAGAACTAAAGACCAATCAGGCCATTTCATGCCAGAGAGGTGATGAACTAAAAATCTAGTGTATACATGTGTATTATGTATGTATGCATACATATATATGCATATATATGTGGGTGTGGCCAATGTGGTAAATTTTGCTTGCTAGACTATTTATTTACTATGAAGGTCACCCTGGGATTTTTTTCTTCCTTTTTATTCTCATGGTAGGAATTTGTTTTGCTGGACTGTGTATTTTTACAGTGAGGGTCTTGTCCGGTTTTTTGAAGTGTTATTCTATTGGGGCCAATTGTAGAAAGATAGGCACAAGTGTACAAAAAAACCTGTTTTAAAAAAAAAAATGAGATAGTTGGGTTATTTGGTTTGTGAGGTTTCTTCCACCTCTAAATCTATAAAAAATACACAATGCATTATATTGGCAAGAAGTTTGTTTTTCTCAAAATTTGTTTTTTCCCATCCATATAACAAAGTTTATACCAAAAAAAATCATTCATAGATATGATGTAAAACCTGTGAATTATAGGAGATTGTTTTCATTAATTCCTGTGAATTTCAACTTTCAGTCATATGAACTAGATATCAATTATAAAGGTAATTCATCAGTTAATTCTCAAGATTATTCTCTCAAAATCATAGTTCAACTGTGGAACACTGACCAAATTTTCTCTTCTTATGTAGTTTTATACAAATACAAGTATGGCTCTTTCTGATATAAATTTAATTTAATTTCATATAACAAAATATCAAATTCAAAGAATAAGTTGTCTTCTGAGACTGAAATTGAATGTAAATATCATGATATAAGCATTATTTTAAAAGTAAAAGAAAAATATTTTCATAACAGAATAATACTTTCACTTATTTGCCTTTTAAAAAGACACAAGGGATGAATTTTCTTCCCATTTTCTCAACTGAAAAACAAAAGATATAGTCCAGAATTATGAGAGAGAACAGGGCCTAGACATAGCCACATCATTTAGGACTGCAGAAGACAGGTTAGGTCTTACCCAATCAATATCCTAGCCCAGGAGTCCAGATAATATCACAATCCTACATTGGTTACTCCATCTATGAATTGGTGGACACAAGGCACTAAAAAGACAATTCTAAGTTGGGCCCTTCCACCTAAAACTACATTCTAAGCGCCGAAAAAGAATGCTAGAAGTGATAGGGTAAAGATCTGTATTGGCTCTGTGTACACCTCTATGTTCAGTCTGGTTCCTATTCTAAAGATAGGGGTGATATTAAATCCATGAATTGGAGGTCCAAAAGAAGCTAAAAAGAAACAGTAAGGTGGGGAGAATACATTAGCTATTCCAAACAGATCCCAAGCCTTGAGATAATAGCAGAAAACTCTTAATAAAATGAATAAATGCTATGATTTAAAAGAAATTCAAGATTAACTGCCAGAAGAATATAATTCCACATTGATTTAAGGCATAACTACAGAAGAAAAAAAAAGAATTGACTACAAAGATTTTAAGAGTGAATATGAAGCAATGGACAGAAATGAAAACAGAACTCAAGGGGAAACATGGAAGAATAAAGAGCTTAGAATGAATACTAGGGGTTGGCTGAAGGGTCATATCTTCATCAGTGATGGAACCAGAGAGTATATGAGATGTAAAGGAGAGGAACATTGGGAGCTCAGGTAGAATATTCTCTTTTTTTAAAAACTGACTATATTTAAATAAATATTACTTATTACATTAGATACAATAAATACCATCTATTTTCCGCTATACTAACAGATAATACCAGTATCTGGCTTTAGATAAGGTCTGAGTCACTTTATAAGCAAACTCAAGGAACAATAAAGCATTTTATTCTCTGTGTGTGTTGCACATTTATTATAATGAGTCATGAAATGTTAGAAGATATATTCTCCTGGACTTAGATTAAAATGCTTAGAAGGCCCAGAGGTAATTTTAAAAAATTAAATATAGACATTTTTAAGGTTGGTGCCCTGAAAGAATGTAAAAAACTTTGATGTGTTATTCATCCACAGAAAAAAGTGGAAACTAAGTTAAAAATGCATCGTTTTGAAGGAATGTTTACTATTCAGTTGCAAAGCTGGCCTCACTAAAAGAGATCTGTGATCTTGACTCCAATGCAGATAATAACCAAGTCAGGAGACTTCATGTGTAATAAATATAATATGCACCAACATTCAACACCCATAATCAACATTCCACTATATCAGGGCAATCAAAAATTGAATAGCATAAATAAAAAATGTTACTTAATTGTTCTTTTGTGACCCAAAAGAAAAAAATATAAAATGATGAATTATCTAGAATGGAATGTTTTATTTGCAAAACAACAAATGTCATGTCATGTTAGTTTATTTCTCTTAATTTCTCCTCTCAAAAAAATCATATGATAAAAAAGTCAGGGTTTCGTTCATCTATAACAATCCAGTGATATCAATATGGTATAATATTTTTTTTTCAAAAAATAACATCCCTAAGTTAAAGACAATAATAGGGAAAGCAATTTGGAATTGTAGATGAAAAGATATATGAATTCAGCACTAATTTTCCAATAGCTAATTAAAACAAGATTAAAAATGAAAACAGATATTGTTGGTCGAGAGTTTCAGATACAAATGTGAGTGCATTTGTTCTTGAAAGTGTATTTAGGTTCAATAAATATAAGACATTTTTTGTGAATGTTCTGTTTTGGAAGCAGTGCTTTTTTCTATACTTTTAAGATCCAAATTTTTCCTTTAGACATGATTTATACTGTAATAAAGGGTAAAAAACACTATCTTTCACTCAGGAATATATAAACGTTTTATGAGTTGAGCCTTCAGAAACATGGAATGTGCACAAATCAATATTTAGTCTCTGTCTAAAAATCCTTCAGCTATATCATACATACCAGAGATGTAGCCATTCAGCATATGAATAAATGTTTAAATTTCATTCTTCTATCACTGATTTTTTTAAATCAAGAAAGAGTAGTCAAAGATTTTAAATAATATTTGTAAAACCTATAAACATGAAATAAATGTTAAAATATTTTGTATTTGTAGATTCTTAGTATTACAGTCCTATAAAATTCTTTATTACAAAGTAATCATATAATTTGACCCTCTAAAAAAGGTTCTGCAGAAGTTGTAGCATAAACTAAAATAATTAGTAAATAACTGCATCTTTACAGATAAGGAAACTGAGTGAGGACAAATAACCTACCAACTGAAGGGTACACAGCTAAGAAAGAGGCAGAGCTGAGGTCCAAACTTGGACTTGATGTTTCCAAGTCAAAGTGATTCTTCCATACTAAGTATGCTTTTAAAGAATTTGGATAAATGTATATATAGTATGTGTGGACATATATACAGATAAATTATAAATAACATTGAAAGATAATGCTTAACCATTTTGTGATCAGCATAACAAAACTCTCCACTCTCCACCAAAATTATCTCCATAACAAAACTCCATTTAAAAAAAAAATAAAGCTGCTGGGCACAGTAGCATATACATATGTAAGTTAAAATGAATGGATTCACCCTAAACTCAGAAGTTCTGAGCTATAGGAAGGTCAATGCTGATTGAGTGAGTGTCCATACCAAAATCCAGCAACATGTTGCCTCAAGATGGTCCCTAGAAACAAAAGAACCACCCAGATCACTTAAAGAGGGTTCAATTGGCTTGGGTGAACAAAAGAAAGTGAAAACCTTTGTGCCAGTCAGTAATGGACACTGAACCAGAAGTGGAAACTGAATTTCTAGCCTGAAAAAAAAGAGAACTTAGCTCAGATTCCTGATTCCTTCAAAACAAGAGTCAATGGCTGAGTTAAATAAGACCAAGAATACTTACATTATTTAAGGTTATAAAGGGTAATCATAAGGACTTTGATAGCAAGTCATGGTTTAAGAATTAAGAAATCTTTATTTGTAAACTGAAATAACTATATGTGAACTAGGAAATATCATATAACATCTCTAAATAAGGCTTTTAAAACCAACACTGTTAGGATTGTATTATCTTAAATGGTATATGGTATCCAAAGATATACAGAGGAAAATGAGAAGGTACAACTATATTAAGCATTTTCAATGTGCTTTTGTGTTATAAAATAGTAACACAATGGTCTGAGCTTGGAGACTAGGTAAACTTTTAGTTCAAAACTGTTATCAAGATGCTTATCACAGAAATATGATGTTCTACTACCAACTAACTTTTAAAAAATGACAAAACTGAAAAAATACCTAATATTATATTGGTCTATGAACCTGCCTAATTGGCATAATTAAAAATAGTATTCTACTATTAACCTTAGATTGGCAGTGATAATAACCTATACTCTTTTTGGATAAAGTTAAATGTATAACAGAGACTGACACACTGTGGTACAAGAGAACGTAATGGACTTCTCCATTAATGGCTTTACAATGTCCCTGAACAATCTTCAGGGATCTACGAGAAAAAAAAAACCATCCTCAAGCAGAGGACAAACTGTGGGAGTAAAAACACCGAGGAAAAGCAACTGCTTGACTACAGGGGTTGAGGGGACATGATGGAGGAGAGACGCTAAATGAGCACCCTAATGCAAATACCAACAACAAGGAAATGGGTTCAGAGCAAGGACACATGTGATACCCAGACGAAGCGCGCGTTGGCTAGGGGAGGCGTGTTGGGGGGGGGGGGGGGGAGAAAATGATCTGTTTCCAATGAATAATGTATGAAAATGACTAAATAAAATAATGTTTTAAAAACTAAAAAAAAAAAAGTTAAATGTATAGCTACTATGCAATATTAATCACTCCAAAGAACTGATGAGAAGTTTAGAATGAAGATCACTCAAAATGATACATATATCTTATTCATTATATTCTATGTATCATTTTTGCTTTCTTTGTAAATAGCTGAGTCTATCAAAAGTGTTAATGATGTAGCATAAAGCACTTTTTTAAAATGTCAGTGACTTCTGACCCTTTCTATAGTCAGTTCATGTCTGTTATGTTAAACAAGAGGCAAGCTAAAGGCATTTATACAGAATTGTAATAATGACACTCATGAGACTGTAATAATGATCAAAATAGACACTTTTAATAAATCCACTTTGAAAAAAAACAACTAAAAATTTGGAGATGCGGAGGAAACAATAATGCCAGAATACCAAAGTTTTATCTTAGACTTATTTTTCCCCCACACTAAAAGAAGCAATATTGTGTGTAATTATTGGTTCCCATTCCCCCAAAATAAGCTCTCAATTAACATGAACCTGTTTCTATTGCTACTACAAATGATCATTTACTATAACTCCCAATACAATTTGCACTAGGAACTTAACACCAAATTCACAAAGCTACAAAATCTTTAATATTGTTTCATGTGGATTTTAATAGCATTTTAAAATCACACTTAAAATAATACAAAAAGGAAATATGCAAACTAAACTAAAAGCTTGTACTTTTAAAAAAGTAACTGAATAGCAAAAAACAACAAAATGTTAAGAATTCTATCATTACTGTTGTTGTGAAGGCCATCTTAGTAAAAAAAGAATACATTTCAAAATATATGACAAGCATTTGAAGTAATTCTAGTAAGAGGGAAAGTATGTAAATGTGATTTACATAGTATTAGAAAAAAATTTTTCCTAAAACATTCAGGAAACATTTTGTATCTTGGTGTTTACTATTTCTTTAAAGTACTGGAGTAAAAGTGATCATTAAAAAAAACTTAACTAAAGCTGTTTAGTCAGTTTTAAGTTAGAAGAAATTCCTGTTGACCAATGAACATTGGCTTTACTTTGTAGAACTGATCAATAAATATTAGCTTTAAAAAGAGAGATATAGAAAGAAGCAATATCATATTTTAAAAATGACAAAGTGAGAGTTTAAACTGTCTCAATCAAGACTCAATTTTTGATTCTTCCAGTTTTCCAGCTGTTCTCTTCCAGTTAAGATTATTCATTTCAAATAAATTTAATTAGATCCAATTGATTTTGGACTGCATTTACACAACATTATCCATGTTTCTCTACCTTCATAAGGCAATCACTTAGTAAGGAAAGTCTTAAACCTTAGATTTTGGTTATCTTACATGATACTGTCAGAAGGTAAAATTTGCATTTCAAATAGCCTCATTCTTTTTTACAAAAAGGTATGTGGGTTTTTACTTTTAAATGGATCTTTTACCTTTAATATCAAAACATAATTGCATTAAAAAATTAAATAATTTAACAAAAATAAAAATAAAATGCCAAACAGAACAAATCATCCTAAAATCCATTTGGGGTTAGGATTTCAAAACCATATATCAAAATAAATAGTCAAACGCCACCATGATACTATCACCATTTGTATACTTTATAAAGAAAAAAATAACAGATCCATTCTTCAGTGGCAAATGAAACAATAGAATAAATGGTCCTTGAAAAGGGGAAATGGCTATCATGTACCATTTTCCCTTAAAATTTCAGTGCAAAACAACATAGCATGCCTCAAAATAAAATTATTTTGTCTTATACCAGCTCCTCACATTGTGCCTACTATATTTTTCATAATGTAATTTATATAGGCTTCCAGTCAATAAAAAGAAATATGGTTTTCTTTCAAACCCTCATAAAAATCTATACACAGCTCAATCACAACACACAATCTAAAGGCAACTTGAGCCATCTGTAGACTGCAGCATGTGAGTTGCTCTGACAATATGTTAAGGAGGTCCTTTTAGTTATTTAAATTCTTTGGATATTGAACATTCTTGATTCTAGTACCCATTATGTAAAATGACATGCAAAGAACAAATCAATTAAAGAAAGCCAAATGCCATATTTTCTTGATATATGTTTATTTTATTAAGGGCTTACATATTTTTAAATGAAATCACTTTCCCAAATTAGATTCCTTTTTAGATTCCTTGTTTTATTATTTAAATTTTAAAATGTGATGGTATAGTAGTTCTAATAATATATACTTCCCAAATTTTTATGTGTGCATTTAATTGTGTTTTAGTTCTAAATAATTATTTGGGTTGTTTTTTTTTTAACTCAAGTCAAAATTACTCTACTCCAATCCAAATATCTCATTAATTGACCTTGATTTTAGTGAAATGAAATAATATTTTCATTAATCTATTAGGATAAGGAGCATGCAGGTAAAGGAGGTAAGCCATACAAAAATAGTGATAGGTAAAATCATAGGTATTGTGAAGAAAACTAAAAAATGAGATTAATTTTATTTCGTAGCCACTTATCAGATGCTACAAATAGAAGCTGTTAAATAGTTTTTATCACTGTTAGAATTCAACAAACTTTCTATTTACTTTGAAATTAAACCATTTTCTACCAAATGATTATGATATCTAAGCATTTTAAAGTTAATGTAAAAAGCAGACATCTGTAATCATCACAGCACACAAAATACCCTTGCTTCATTTTCAAAATTTGTAAATAAGACTAAAATAGAACCATCCCAAATTAGGCAACTAATTCTACATCTGCTACATGTGGCTCAAGTATTAAGCTCTGTAATGAAGGCTTTGGGTTTGCAGTCCTCTAGGGAGATCATTAGGTTCCTTCAATTCTCTTCCCAATGGAAAAATTTTAAGTCCACTTGGGTGGTAAAGTCTGTTAGGAGGTGCTAAGCTGAAGGAAGATAATAAAGGATTATAATAAAAGCAGATGAGTCAACAGGTTACATTTTGACATTAAATACTGGTTATATTTGCATTAGTATGTTGAATTACAAGGCTAATTGCACATTGAACTACCTAATTTACAATTTAACTTTCATCTGTAATTTCAACTCTGTCCATTCATAAGTGAGAATCTTATAAATCTTACAATAATCTCACTTTAGTTGGGAACTGTTTTTGCCCTTCTTTATGCCCCCACTGTCAGTACAGTGCCTAACAGGCAAGAAAGCACTTATAGATGCTTATTGACCATCTTAAATTTTACTCTTTTCATAAATCCAAATCACACATTTCATTTAAAAATTACTTGTTTATATAAAATTAATAACAGTTTGATAAGACTCTGTAAGTCAGGATCTTGCTCAAATTGTTAGATATAATAGTTTTTAAATTTCCATCAAAAATTTATAAATCTTTTGAAAATAGAATGTTTATGTTCTACTTCTCTAATGCTTTAAGCATACAAAGATGTTGCTGGAGAATTAAATAATCACGGCTAAGTTATTAGGCATTTATTTGCTAAGTGTTTGTAGACTGGACTTTGGCTTGCCAATAAAATTGCTGTGCATAGGGCATATTTGTGGGGCAGCTATTTTGCTCAGTAGTTTCATAACAATTTTTAAAAGTGCTCCAGTTGCACTCCATGTCATATTACTGTCATTTTCAAGCTTGACACAGTTATATAATCTTGTGAAACATGTCCTTACAGCATTTCTGCCACTTTCTTTACCTGTGATCACATCAACTCAGTTCATCACACACCTGTTGTTTATATAATGTCTAGAATATATAACCTCCACATACTCTCTGCCTAGGGGTTGTGAATTTTAAAAGTCTCCATCTTAGTCTAGCACCCAAAAATTGTGCACACCCACACTACACGGGCATGCGCTAGTCAATGACAAATCAGAAATAACTAACTGCCCACCTGGGCTGTCCTAAGCCAAGCTAGAGCCAACCATTGGATTTGTGAGACACAGGAAGTGAGGTAGGGAACAGCCTCTGGGATTCGCTGACTTCCTGTGGAGAGAGCTAGAGGAGTGGGTGTTAGGAGCTTGGAGAGGGAGGACGCCCGCAGACAGCTTTCCTTCAGATCGGTCACGTGAGTTAAGGACTGATTCTTTCCACCTGGGCTTTGGGCCTAAAACTCCCTCTGCCTTGGTCAGAGGTTGAGTAGTCCCTTTTCCCTTTTCTCTTCTCTCCTTCTCTCCCTCTCCTTTCTCTACTTCCAGTGTGATTAAACCTCCATAAACTCTATTCTGACTTGAGTGTTTCATTTTAGGAATTTCATAAGTAAATTCCTTGGCGGCCATTGTTCAATATTACATAAATCCTGTAGCCACATTTTTAGCCATTACAATATTATAACCTCTCCCAGAAGCCTAAAATTTCTACATTTACAGGGTGAACTGAAGCAAATTACTACTGTATGATGGAAAAAAATCCTAAGCAATGCGAATATTATCTTTCTACTTAACATTAAGTAATAAAGATATAACTTTTTAAGCTATATGATATGATATCAAGGGCAGTCAAAGAAAATCAAATACTATTATCCAAAAGGCTTTTTGATTTAGACTTGAAGTTTGACTACTCATTGACAGCCCAGTCAGTTTTAGAAAGTGGATTGTAATTTCTCAATAGTTTTCACTTTACCCAGCCTGCTTTTTTTTGGCTATTCAGTACCCATAACAGATTAGCTCATATCACCCTCAAAGTAATCTTTTCAATTTGGAATGAGGTAAGATAAAAAGGCATGCATCAAAAAAGGACCAAATCCTATAATTTCTTTCTCCAGTACATATTATGACATGTGATAGACTTTCCAACATGGCATCAACAATATTACAAATTTCTTGTTAACTTCTCCACTTATTATATAGCCTCATAGCACCAACATTATCTTTGAGGTCACTACTGGCAGAAGGCCAGAACTAGTATGGGAGAAGTAAGAAGAGAGAAACAAGAGTGCAGAGTGTAACAATGAAAAACCCAGTTGGCCCCCAAAAGGATCATTCATGATCTTTCCTATATAACAATCAAGTATTCTGAAAATGAACCAGCACAATTCCTTTATAATCTCTTCAATGGACTCATAAATAAACTTTTCTTCTTCCAAGTATACTAAAAATTCATTAGAATGTTGACCTCAACAAAGAATCTTAAGTTTTAGATTTCTACGACAAAGGATATGTTTATAAATACACATACACACAAAGTATTTTAGAACCAGAAGGTGCCTCCTAGCTCATCTACTCATGACACATGATTTTACTTGTGTTCATAATTGCATCTTACTGAACTTGAACTCTCTGTGTGTTTCTCTTGTCTAACTCATAGAATTTTGAAAGAAATATCTTATTCTATTCTTACTGTGTACCTCTAAGGTCCTAAATAACCAGTGCTAAATATCTCATTGTCTGACTGACTCATCATATATTTCTCCCTATCTCTCTCTATATATTATTAGATAAGTTCTCAGTTACAAAGTCAAAATTCTTCTCACTTTGAACTATAAACAGGTAATTTTATTTTTTAAATTGTGCCTATTTCAATAAAAATTGTAACATCATTACAAATACCTGCAGTGATGTCATCATCTACAAGATCATGTTCTTCTTCTTGGACTTTAGTTTCAGTCCCCATAGCATCTGGATTAGCAGTTGCAGTCTGAATAGATTCTGCAGTCACTCCAGCTAAAATAAATGTAAAGGTAAAAATTCTGTTTAATAAAATGGAAGAAAAAAAGGGGGGGGTCTTCAAATAATGTGAATTTGTTTACTGCAATTAAACTATCAGAGAAGAAGATTAATATCTACTCCGAGATCTAGAAGCTAATATAAAAGCTGCATGTATGCTTTTTTGCTAGAGTTGTACATTTTAAAATAATGGGAAGATAAAGTATTATTGTGCCAATTTTGCAGGTGAGAAAATTGAGGTTGAGAGATTAAATGACTAGTTCATATCCACCATTAATAAATGACAAAGTCTGGATTGAAAGTACTAGCCATGGTGCTAATTCCATTCTTTGACTAACACAAACAAATCAAAAAAAAATAGAACTAGGAACATTTGAAATATGATAAGATGCAATGCAAAACAACTGTATTGTTTATCAATTTGTTGGTTTAATATAAATCTCAAAAAAGGAAAGTTTTCTGCAAAGGGACCATAAAAAACAATTGCTATCTTAATCCATGAGTATTATTAAGCACCTACAATTCTCAGGCTATTTAACTAGACCTTTGAAGGAGAGGGTAATGGGTCCGAGACTTTCTTTGTGAATAAAGAGTGGCTGATATAGCACAATTGTTCACCACCTTTCCTACCAGCTACATGGATTTTGTACTTCTTTAACTCTCCATCATTCTTAGCTTTCCAGCTTTCTTTTGTGTTCTGTAAGCTCCCCAAAGACAGTCTATCTTTCTTTTTATTTGTATCCTCCAGTGCTTAGCACAGTGGGTGCTTAATAAAAAAATACTTAATAAAATTTTAGACATCTACATGTTACAGTGGACAGAATCCCTGGCTTTAAGTCACAAAGACATCTCCCTGAGTTCATATCTGGTTTCTGATAACTAACTAGCCGTGAGACTCTCAGAAAGTTACTTATCCCTTTGCCTCAATTTCCTCATCTGTAAAAGGAAATGGCAAATGCCTTCAGGATCTTTGCCAAGAAAACCCCAAATGGGATCATGAAAAGTAGGACAACAACAAAACAAGAAGATTTTATTGACTAACAGCCCGACTATATAACCAGCATTGTGGCTATAAAGATAAAACTCAAAGTGCCCCTGTTCCCCATGGATCAGAGATTCTATCAGGGAGTACATGTACAAATAAGGAGTATACCAAAAAACATACTACAAAGTCTTCACACACACACACACACCCCAAAAAAGGCTGGGACATAGGCCCCATACATGTATAAATGTATGTATAAATGTATAAATGAGTCTAGAAGAAAATGCAAGACAGCAAAGTGATACAGTGAAGAGAGAGCCTGTACTAAAAGAGGGAAAGACTGAATTCAAATCTGGCCTCAAACATTAACTAGCTATGAAACACTGGGAAAATCATTTAACCTTCTTTGCCTCAGTTCCCTCATATGTAAAATGATCCAGAGAAGGAAATGGCAAATTATTCCAGGATCTTTCCCAAGAAAACCTCATGGGAAAGGTAGACATAATAAATGACTGAATGGCCATAGACTACTCAGCTCCTCCAAACCCATTGCAAGAAAAATCTGAAATTTACATGAGATTTAAATAATAAACAAGAAATCAAATTAGAAAGTACTCATTTTAACCAAAGAGGAAAATCATTTAACTCTCTAGAAATTAATTCAACCATTTTATGTCTCTGATCAATTGATTCTAAAGCTCAGAGATATTTTTACATCCTAAAGATATTAGGGAACAGGGCATCTTGTTAGTTAAACCAATTGGGATGAGTTGAGTGATTCAATTTCTTTCAACACGTCTGAGACAATGAGGTGAAATGAATTCAAACTTTCAAAAAAATTTTCAGGTTTGGGAAAGAAATTAGAGACTATGCTCTCTTACCTTACAATGCCTCTATCCTTCTCCCCAAAGAGTCATATTGACACATTCTACTAAATGACAGACCATAGTCAAATCTAGGCACATGATTTTTATAATTAATGGTAATTAATTAAAATATAAGTTCAAAATCAGATTCATAACTCAATCTAACTAGTAAAAGCATTAACAAAAACCAGTATGAATAAGAGATATAATAATAAGACAGGTCCCTCTTCTCTATCCTTCATCTCATATCACTTTGATATCTTCTGCTACTATCTCTTCCTTCAACAACATCTCACATAACGTAGCCCTTCTCCTTGCCAAGGCAAAAAAAGTTTACATCCACCTGAGGTCCCATTGCATCCCATCTTTTCCAGTAGAGTTCCCCCTTTATCATTCACACTATCTTGTTTACCTTCAATGTCTTCTTGTCTCCCTACTTCCTACAAACATGCCCATGACTCCCTCACTCCCTCAACCTCAAAAAGACCTCACTTGATCCATCTGACCTTATTAACTATAATAGGTGCCTTAATTTCCTTTCCCTTCACCCTATTCTTAACTTTACAGTCTATTTTGACCTTATCATTAAAAACAAAATGCTCTCTCCAAAATTACAAACCTCTCTTAAAAATATTTTTATTATATACTTAGTAGCCACCATCACCAATAAAAAACATTTAAATAAACAAATGCATTTAAAATTATGTGAAAAATCACAAACTCCACATTATTTATAATTTCTTCTAAAATACATAACATTAGGAGGCAGAGTCAAGATGGTGGAGTAGAAGCAGTGAAAGTTCAGACCCCTGACAACCATTCCTTACCAATTAAAAACTAAATGCTCAGGTTCAAATCTGGGCTCAGACACTTCCCAGCTGTGTGACCCTGGGCAAATCACTTAACCCCCATTGCCTAGCCCTTACCACTCTTCTGCCTTGGAACCAATACACAGTATTGACTCCAAGACAGAAGTTAAGGGTTTAAAAAAAAACAACTAAATGCTCACAGGGGACTTAAAATCAAACCTAACAACAGGACAGAGCTAAAGAACCCTATTTCTGGACTCAGCTTAAAAGGTACATCTACCCCCCCCCCCCAAGCCTGAATTCGAGAACACTCGGGTTTAAGGGGAAGGAAGAAGGAAGGACCCAGGACTCTCCCCCACCTAGAGCACTGAGCCATCAACAGTGGCTGGAACCTCTGGGCAGGCAAGGGTGCTAGTGTAGAGGGAGTATCTTGCAGACAAAGCTTTGCCAGGCTCTGAGGTTCGAACACAGGTGGTGTGGAAGCAGTTGGAGGAGAAGCTCAGAGCTGGCATCCTAGTCACAGCAGCAGAGACACTCCATATTGCCCCCATTCCTGAGGTTTTGACCTCTGGGCACATCCAGCTCTACAAATTCAACTCAGCTGGGCTTAATCTCATCAAGCCTTCAGAGAGCAGGGAAGCTCAAACTCCAACATCCATTCCCCCACAGAATGTGCTGAGAGATTTGCTGAGTAAGCTTCAAGGGTGAAGGCTAACACAAAAGTCCAAAATCACAGATCCAGCACATAATGAGAGGATCAAGAGAGCAGGCAACTACAGGGGGAAAGGAAGGGACAAATGTGAGCAAACAACAGAAAAAGAAAAAAGAAATTACAATCAACAACTTCTATCGAGGCAATAAACAAAGAGCAAATATAACAGAGGAAGATGAAGGAACACCAAGCAAAAACACAGAAACTCCAGCAAATTGGATGCATGCTTTGGAAGAACTCAAAATACAATTCAAAGCACAATTAAGAGAGGCTGAAGACAACTGGGAAAAGAACTTAAAAAGCAAGATAACTCATCTGGAAACAGAAAATAGTGTCTTGAAAGTCAAAATTAATCAGCATAAAAATGAGGCAAAGGAGATGAAAGATAACCTCCAAAGAAAATCAGACCAGAAAGAGGATGACCAAAAAACCATGGATGAAATCCAGTTTTTAAAAACCAGAATACAACAATTAGAAGCAAGCGACTTCACAAGGCAGCAGGAAACTATAAACAAAATCAAAAGAATTAAAAAATTGAGGAAAATATGAAACATCTCATTCAGAAAACAGAAGATTTAGAAAATCGTTCAAGGAGAGACAACTTAAGAATCATTGGTCTCCCGGAAGACCATGACAAAAGGAAAAGCCTAGACATCATACTACAGG
Organism: Monodelphis domestica; assembly: GCF_027887165.1. Lineage (NCBI taxonomy): Eukaryota > Metazoa > Chordata > Mammalia > Didelphimorphia > Didelphidae > Monodelphis > Monodelphis domestica. The sequence continues at coordinate 432,857,838 of NC_077229.1, read as the reverse complement.
AAATTATCCAAGAAAACAACCCCAACATTCTAGAACAAGAAGGAAAAGTGGAAATTGAAAGAATCCACAGATCACCTCCTATAGTTAGTCTCAATATGATAACACCCAGGAATGTTATAGTCAAATTCAAGAACTATCAGATCAAGGAAAAAATATTATAAGCTGCTAAGAAGAAGTCATTCAGATACCATGGAACCACAGTGAGGGTAACACAGGATCTGGCTGCATCTACACTGAAGGACCAAAAGGCATGGAATATGATATTCTGGAAAGCAAGGGAACTAGGCCTACAACCAAGAATCAACTAGCCAGTAAAACTGACTATATTCTTATGGGGAAAAGTATGGTTATTTAATAAAATAGAAGAATTCCAACCATTTGTAAAGAAAATACCAGAGCTGAACAGAAAATTCAATGCCGAAAAACAGAATTCAAGACAATCATCAAAAGGTAATTAAGAAAGGGAGAAAGAAGAAAAAAACCCCACCTTTTATTTAAGAGACCTAATAAATTAAAATGATATGTATCCCTATAAGAAAAGAGGACATTGGTAACTCTTAAAAATTGTTATCACCTGGGCAGCTAGAAGAATTATACTTAGAGGGAACAATGATAAACTGTATAGAATGAAATGCCAAGACACAAATATGTACATAGATATATGTATGCATAAATGTATATGTATACACAAATAGAGTTAAAAAGAGGTTAATACTAAGAGAAATGGGAAAAGAAACAAAATGGGGTATATTTATATGTCACAAAGAAGCACATGGAGGGAGGAAGGAAAACATCAATACACTGGAAGGGTAAAGAGATGGGAGATAGGAAATACTCAACTCCTACATACATAAAAATCCCTCAAAGAGGGAAGAACAATGAAATATATTGGGGCAGAGAACTGATTTGTGCCTGATATGGAAATAGAAGGGTAACAAATGGATGGGTGGGGAGGGAAGCAATAAAAGGGAGGAAGAGGGTGGGGATAGCTTAAAAAAACTGTAAAGAAAATAAGAGGGGAATAAGAAGGGGTGGTAGAAAGGGAAGTAAAATAAGAAAGAAGAAAGGCCAGGACTAGGAATATAAATCAAAATGCTGGGAAATACACAGATAGTAATAATAACTCTGAATGTGAATGGAATGAACTCACCCATAAAATGCAAGTGAATAGCAGAGTGGATTAGAATCCAAAACCCTACCATATGCTGTCTCCAAGAAACACACATGAGGATGGTAGATACGCATAGGGTGAAAGTAAGAGGATGGAACCAAATCTATTGGGCATCAAATGATAAAAAGAAGGCAGGAGTAGCAATCATGATATCCAACAAAGCCAAAGTAAAAATAAATCTAGTTAAAAGCGACAGGGAAGGTAATTACATCCTGATAAAAGGCAGTATAGACAACGAGGAAATATTTGTACTCAATATGTATGCACCAAATGGCAGAGCATCCAAATTTTTAAAGGAGAAACTAGAGGAGCTCAAGGATGAAATAGATAGAAAAACTATACTAGTGGGAGATCTGAACCTCCCCCTATCCGAACTATATATACTCATATCATGATAGCTGTGATAGTCACAATCATGATAGCTGACAAAGCCATGATGAATGAATATTTACAAAAATTAAATTGCTTAGACTAACAGAGGAAGAAATAGATTACCTAAACAACCTCATATCAGAAAAAGAAATTGAACAAGCCATCAAAGAACTCCCTTAAAAAAAGTCCCCAGGACCAGATGGATTAACAAATGAATTCTATCAAACATTCAAAGAACAACTAATCCCAATATTATACAACTATTTGACAGAATAAACAAAGAAGTAGTCCTACCAAATTCCTTTTATGACACAAATATGATACTGATTCCAAAGCCAGGCAGATAAAAAACAGAGAAAGAAAACTATAGACCAATCTCCTTAATGAACATAGATACATAATTCTTAAATAGTATACTAGCAAAAAGACTCCAGCAAGCTCTCACAAGGGTTATTCATTATGACCAGGTAGGATTTATACCAAGAATGCAAGGATGGTTCAATATTAGGAAAACCATCCACATAATTGACTATATTAACAAGCATCACATCACACAACAAAAATCACATGATTATCTCAATAAATGCTGAAAAAGCTTTTGACAAAATACAACACCCATTTCTACTGAAAACACTAGGAAGCATAGGAATAGAAAGGCCTTTCCTAAAATTAATAAACAGTATTCATCTAAAACTATCAGCAAACATCATCTGCAATGGGGATAAACTAGAAGCATTCCCAATAATATCAGGAGTGAAACAAGGATGCCCATTATCACTTCTATTATTTAACATTGTACTAGAAACACTAGCTGTAGCAATTAGAGAAGAAAAAGAAATTGAAGGTATTAAAATAGGCAATGAGGAGACCAAGCTATCACTCTTTGCAGATGATATGATGGTCTACTTAAAGAATCCTAGAGAATCAACTAAAAAGCTGGTTGAAATAATCAACAACTTTAGCAAAGTTGCAGGATGCAAAATAAACCCACATAAGTCATCTTTCCAACACATCTCAGCAGCAAGAATTAGAAAGAGAAATTCCATTTAAAATCACCCTAGACAATATAAAATACTTAGGAATTTATCTGGCAAGACAAACATAGGAACTATATGAACACAACTATAAAACACTCTCCACACAATTAAAACTAGATCTAAACAAGTGGAAAAACATTGATTGCTCATGGGTACGGCAAGCTAACATAATAAAAATGACAATCCTACCCAAATTAATTTACTTATTTAGTGCCATACCCATCAAACTTCCAAAAAACTTTTTTACTGAATTAGAAAAAAGCATAACAAAGTTCATTTGGAGGAACAAAAGATCAAGGATATCCAGGGAAATCATGAAGAAAAACGTGAAGGAAGGTGGCCTTGCAGTCCCAGATGGTACTGGCTAAGAGACAGAAAGGAGGATCAGTGGAATAGACTTCGGGTAAATGACTTCAGCAAGACAGTCTCTGAGTAAATTAGGTCAACACAGAATACTATACATGTCAGATCTTTGGGAAATGAAAGATTTAAAAACCAAGCAAAAACTAGAAAAAATAACAAAATATAAAATAAATAATTTTGATTACATCAAATTGAAAAGTTTTTGTACAAACAAAACCAATGCAACCAAAATTAGAAGGGAAGCAACAAATGGGGAAACAATCTTCATAACAAAAACCTCTGACAAAGGTCTAATTACTCAAATTATGAAGAGGTAAATCAATTGTACAAAAAAACCAAGCCATTGATAAATGGGCAAGGGACATGAATAGGCAATTTTCAATTAAAGAAATCAAAACTATTAATAAGCACATGAAAAAGTGTTCTGAATCTCTGATAATCAGAGAGATGCAAATCAAAACAACTCTGAGGTATCAGCTCACACATAGCAGAATGGCTCACATGACAGCAATGGAAAGTAATGAATGCTGGAGGGCATGTGGCAAAGTTGGGATATTAATGCATTGTTGATGGAGTTGTTAATTGATCCAACCATTCTGGAGGGCAATTTGGAACTATGCCCAAAGGGTGCTAAAAGACTATCTGTCCTTTGATCCAGCCATAGCACTGCTTGGTTTGTATACCAAAGAGATAATAAGGAAAAAGACTTGTACAAGAATATTCATAGCTGCTCTCTTTGTGGTGGAAAAGAACTGGAAAATGAGAGCATGCCCTTAAATTGGGGAATGACAACAAATTGTGGTATATGTTGGTGATGGAATACTATTGTGCTCAAAGGAATAATAAAGTGGAGGAATTCCAAGAGAACTGGAACAATTTCCAGGAATTGATGCAGAGTGAAAGGAGCAGAACCAGGAGAACATTGTACACAAAGACTGATACACTGTGGTACAATTGAATTTAATGGATTTCTCCATTAGTGGCAATGCAGTGATCCAGAACAACAAGGAGGGATCTATGAGAAAGAACACTATCCACATTCAGAGGAAAAACTGTGGGAGTAGAAACACAGAAGAAAAACAACTGCCTGATTACATGTGTCATGGGGATATGATTGGGGACGCAGACTCTAAATGAACATCCTAGTGCAAACATCAACAACATGGAAATAGGTTCTGATCAAGTACACATGTAATACCCAGTGGATATGTGCTTCGGCTACGTGATGGGTGGGGGGAGGGAAAAATTATGATTCTTGTAACCAAGGAATAATGTTCTAAATTGCCTAAAATAAATAAATTTTTAAAAATGAATTAAAATAAAATACATGCACTATAAATGTGTACTAATATAAACATCCTCTGCTTCTGAGTTCCCTTTGGATTTATTTTACTTTCATATTGTTTTCCTCTTGTTTTTGTTGCTGTTATTTAAAAATATAATCATGGTATGTTTTATTCTTATTCTTTTTTCTTCTCTTTTCCTCTCTTCATATATTTACCCCCATCTTCTTTATATTTCCAATATTTGTCATTTCTCTTAACATAATATAATCCATTACATTTAAAATTACAATATATTTGGCCACTTCTATCATTGCATTTGTATCATTTCCAATTATTTTGTCATCATAAACAAAGTTTTCATGAATATTTTCATACATTTATAGCTTTTTACCCTCTCAATAATATCCGTAAGGCCAAATTCTAATAATGGGATCCCTAGGCCAATGTACATAAATAACTTTAGAGCTCTTAATATATATTTCCATCTTCTTTCTATAAAACAATTCACAGCTGCACTAGCAATGTAATATTAGGCCTATTACTCCATGTTCCTATCAGCACTCAATTTGATCAACTTAACCCATCTCAGTTAACCAGGCCATATTTCTTTAGATGAGTCCTTAGGCAGCAGAAATAATCTGTTACTAGGATCATACATTTTCCAAAATAAGTCTTTCCAATTTCGTCAAACATAGTGGAACATTTGTTCTAATGCCACACCACCTTAGGAAGGCAGGATTACCTCCATAGTATGATGAGTGTTAAAGTAAGACTTTTGCAGAATATTAATGCTTGCTAAACCATTGTTGTCTCACCAGAAACTATATTTGGATTATGTGTATACTCATCTTCTACTAGCTTCATGCGGGTAAGTGGGGGGATCTATCATATTTCAATTACCTAAGATTCTATTCATTTCCTTAAACTCTTTCTTATTTTTTTGGTTAGTCTTATCTAGTTCTGAGAGGAGAAAATTAAAGTTCTTCACTATTATTACTTTCTTATCTATTTCTATTGGTATCTCATATAGTTTTTCCTTTTAAAATCTGGAAGTTATAATACATGGCTCATAGATGTCCAATATTGATCATGTTTCATTAACCACAGTAACCCCCAGCATAATATAGTTAAACAGTTCATCACTTCCAATTATATCCATTTTAACTTCAGCTGTGTCAGAGGTCTTGAATACTATACCTCCCTTCTCTGGATCAGCTGAGGCTCTCACCTTCACTCTGTCTATCTCTCATTTTCAGTGTGTTTCTTGTAAACTAAACATTGTTAGGTCCTGGTGTTTATGATCCTTTCTGCTATTCATTTTCTTCCCATAAGGGAATTCATCCCATTTAAAATCAATGCCATAGTTACTAGTTGTGCATTTCCATCTACTCCAATTCTCCTAACTGGTTATCTCTATCTTTTCTCTCCTCACTGTTTGTTCCTTACTTCTTTTCTTTGCATTGTACCCATCCTCAGATGTCCAATTTCCTTTGACCAATACCTCTCCAATTCACACCCCTTACCAAAAATTCTCCCTTATTCTCTCCCCTTGCCCTCCTAATTCCAAATTCACCCACTTTTTCAATGGTCTCCCTCTTGTTCCTTCCACCTTACCTTTTAATTCTTTTCTATCTACCTTCTCGAAAATACATTCCTTAGCCACCCAGTCATGCCCTTCTACTTCTTGATATAAGTTTAATTCTAAAAATTCTTCCCTTATATTGTCCTGAGAGTTTCTTAATTTGTCCCCTCATCTTACCTTTTGATATGTACTCCCCTCTAGGAATTCCTCCCTTCCTTCCCTTTACCTATATGCCCTTGTTTTCTTTTCCCTTAATCCATCCTTCCTTATTTCCTGAGTCCCCTAAGAGCACTGCCAGTCCCTCACTTATCCCAAATATCTTCTTTCATGTTTTTCTGTATCCTTTTAATTATGTATGTTGTTCTCTCTTTATTTCAGGTCTAACGAGAATAGGGTTCAAGTACTACCAGCCTTTTGGGTCCCTTATGATTTACTCTTTCATCATTACCTTTGTATGTTTCTTAAAAATCAAATTTTCTGTTGAGTTCTAGTGTTTTTCCCAGAAAGAGTTTTGTAAAACTTCCTTAGTTCATTAAATATCCATTTTTTTTACCTTTTGTAAATTATGCTCATATTTGTGAGATAGGTTATTCTTTGTTGTAAGCTCAATTCTTTTTCTCTACAAAATACTATGTTCCATGTCCTGCATTATTTTAATGTTGTGATTGTTCAATCATTGTCTTAGGAAATTGCTAGTTTGCCCTTGCTGAGTTCTAGTTCTTAATACATTATTTTCTTCTGTGAGTTTCTGTATTTCTTTTTCCATGTGTGATCTTTCTTTCATAATTTTCTTGATTCTCTTGTATTGCTCTTATTTTTGTCCTAATTTCTACTAAGCCTCTCTCATTTAATTTTTGAGGTCCTGTTAAAGCTCTTCTAAAGGCTCTTTTTGTGCCTGTAGCCATTTAGTACATTTCTTTGCTGTTTTTGATGTAGGCATTTTTATTTCACTGTCCTCTGAGTTTGAATGGAGGTCTTCTCTGTCTCTATAACGGCTATTAATTAAATTCTTTTTCCTTTGCTTAATCATTGTAATTAATTGATTAATTTATTATTTTAGCAGCTGGGCCAATACTTAATTACTGGTTTTTTGCTGGAGTCCCGAGGTTTCTAATGTGTTGTGATATCTTACCTCCGGTTTCAGGATTCCTTGTATCTGTTTTTCCTAGGTTCTACTTAGTTATTCTAGTTATTATAGTCTAGGACTGGATGTACTCATGGTCCCTTACTCAAACCCCAGTCTATGATTAATTGTGGATTCTCACACACAAAGTCCACAGGCAGTTCTGCCACTGCATCTGAAAGCAGACAGTATGCCTTTCTCTGTGGCACCAGCCAGGGACTACACTCTCCTGGGAGAATCCACAGGTGTTGGAGCCCCAGTCCCTTAGCAACTATTCATCAGTACACACTCCTTCCTGACTCCTTCTCTACTAGTGCCACAATGCAAGATTAAGTAGGTTTCTAGTCATTGTTTCTAACATCTACAAACTCCCTCATTTGTAAGATTGGCACCCATAGAATCTGTAGGGTCTACTCCCCTAATTCCCAGCTGTTGGCCAATGGGGGTCTCTGCAGCTGAGGTCACAGCAGACACAGCCCCCAAGGGTACCTTGTTGATTTCACTCTTCTCTGATCCTGTTCCCAGGGCCTACAGCAGCAGGACTGAGGCCAGGGAACCAGAAACCTTCCAACCTAGTTATTCCTGACTGTAACTGACCTCAATTCCCGACTCACTCCTGTTGCTTGGCTAGAACCACAACCTGCTTGGCCAGAAAAAAACAAACAAAAAACCCACAAACTTCCTAAATCCATAACTTATACCCCCTGTGGCATTACTTTTCCTGGGTCCCCCTGACTGGAGAGACTTAACCTCATCTGGGTCTCCTGAAAGCCTGGGGACATGTGGGACAATAGGCAACCATTCTCTGAAGAGTCAGGGAGACAGGAGGCTTCTGGAATCCTTCTAGAGTATGCATTGTTTCCCTTATCCAGATAATCCTAGGCCTTGTTTTTAATCCACTCAAAAAATGGGACCTGAGCAGAAACCCAATTTACTAGAGAAATACACCAAGACTCATCTTAGCGTACCAAGAAAAGGGGAGCAAACTGGTGTTCAATTCTCATAATAGACTTCTAGTCTCACATCTCTATCTACTGGACATCTTGAATTATATGTTCCATAGGCATCTTAAAACTCAATACATCCAAAACTGAATACATTACTATCTCTTAAAATCTTATTCAGGAGGCAGGTAGTTCACTGAAAAAAGTGAGAGACATGGAGTCAGAAAGATCTGAGTTTAAACCCAGCCTCTGCAGATACTTCCCAACTGTGTGACCCTGGGCAAGTCATTTAACTTCTGAATACCAAGAAAATCCCATGAATAACTAGGCCCATGGAGTCTTGAAGAGTCAAAAAGGGCTGAGCAACTAAACAATAAAAACAGCAACAAAGCTTTCCTTTCTTTCTAACTTTACTATTACTCATCAGAGGGGGAAAAAAGAGATTTTCAAGTCTTAATAATAATGTATTTGGCACGTCTAAATTTTTTGCCTTAAATTGAGAGACTAAAATAAAAGGTAATGAGAAGAAACTAGAATAAGGCACAAAAGTGAATCAATAACAATTATTAACATGATTTCACAAAACAAACCAATAAGAAAATAGTGATGCTCCTTGAAATAAAGTGTTTTACTAGGCACATTTTTTTAAACCCTTACCTTCCATCTTAGAATCAATACTGTGTATTGGTTCCAGGAAGAAGAGCAGTAAGGGCTAGGCAATGGGGTTTCAGTGATTTACCTAGGGTCAAACAGCTAGGAAGTGTCTGAGGCCAATTTTGAACCTAGGACCTCTTCAAGCTACCCCTGTACAACGCATATTTTTCAGGTTTATCTGTTTGTAAGATAAATGAGCTATCAAAATAATTCATTTAATTTTCTTTCACCAAGAAACATTTCCCAGAATGTTTCCCTAAATCTGTGACTTTATTAACTGATTTATACTACACATTATATACAGCAACAAAATACTGTTCTATGCACTTGGTTCTATGCACTTCACTCTTCATAATCTCATTCAGGACTTTCCATGGTTTTCCAAAATTAAACTGTCATTTCTTATGATATGGTGGTATTCCACAATAATCATATGCTGCAACTTGTTTAGTCATTTCCCAATTGATAGGCATTTTTTTTCAATTTCCAGTTCTTTGCCACTACAAAAAGAGCTGCTATAAATATTTTAGGACAAACTCATAGTTTCTTAGCCATTTCCCTTGATCACCTTAGGAAATAAATCTAATAGTAGTATTGCTGAGTCAAAATTTTATAACTCAATTGAGAATAATTCCAATTTGCTCTCTGAATGGTTAAATTGGTTCATAGTTCCATCAGCAGTGTCCCCACTTTTCCACATCTCCAACATTTGTCATTTTGCTATTTTAACTAATCTGATAGGTATAGATGATATATCAAAGTTGTTCTAATTTGTATTTCTCTAATCAATAATGATTTAGAACATTTTATCATGTAGTTATATATAGCTTTGATTTCTTCATCCAAAAACCGTTGCTATCTTTTGACTTTATCAATTGGGGAATAGCTCATATTCTTAGGCATTTGACAAAGTTCTCTATGAGACCTCATAGGGTGTATGGGGTGTAGGGTATATGGGGTTTAGGGTGTATGGGGTGTTCAGGGAGGGGTAGTATCTCTGGTATGGAGGGCTTGTCGTGCCCTCCTGGGGCAGCTCTCCAGCCTCTGACCCCCATCTGACACCCAGCTCTCACTGGTGGCTCCCAGTAGCTGCTAGCATGCAGCAGAGGCCACACCCTGGGCAACAGCTTCGACAGGCCAGCTAAACCTTGTGAGGGTAGCCATCGGGTCGACGTCGACCCCTGGTGAACTAAGGCTTTGCTCACCCAGCATGTGAAGACTGCTTTGGCTGAACAGACGGAAGAAAACAACAAGAAGGTTCAACGGCTGAGAGGGCGACACAGCAAGGCACTGTGGAGTGCTCAGGGCGTGTTGGAGCACAAAAGACAACACAGTCATCCAATGCAGCTGAGGAAGTCTCCAGGTGCAACGACTTTTCGTGCCACTGGACCCAGGCTTCCAACGCCGAAAGAGTGGGACTGTCTCTGTGCATCAGCTTTTCCACTTAAATCTCCTTCACGCACAAGTGTCTTTGTGCACACTCATCTATCATAGATGAAAACGCACAAAGACAATCGTCATCCTCGGTTACTGAGAGACTACTACTATACTACACATACTCAAGTAACTACACAGATAATATAAATGAACAGGGTTTGTCTCCATAGATTAAGAGAGTAATAGATTACTTTGATTGATCTGGTATACTGAAAGGACTAGCCCAAAATAACTTCTTCCAGAGGCAAATATTAGTAAAATGAAAAACTATAAATAACTCAGAAAAATATGCAATTAATTTATAAAGTAACTTATGTAATAATAAATTTGTTATAATCCCTTTGGATTTCAGCTTTGAATTCCACAGTGTCCCACTTCTCCCCACTGGAGCCTCCAGAATCTGTGTCCCCATTCTCAGAGGCAGTTAATCTACTCCCTTTGGAACTGAGGTTGCGCCTTCTTGATTGGTGAATGCAAACTCAACTACCCCTTTACATGTAAACTAGGCCTAGACACAAGATCATTCATCACATCCTTGACAGTCATCTCCTTAGAAAAAGTTAGTCATCTTGCCACATGCTTTGTTGCCACACAATAATATCTCTTTCTTCCAGTTGCCACCTCTTCCTCTGGGTAAAGTAACATAAATACTTTCATTGATTCTGGGTAAGGATACATGAGAAAACAGCATGTTAATTGTTTGTCTTTTGGATTAATTCACCATCCCTGTGATTCCTTCCACTTATAAGTGTCACCTCATGAGGATTACTGATATCTCTTAACCATGAAGATCTGAGAGAAACTTTAAATGGAATAGAAATTTAATAGTGAAGGATCTATTTCTAGAAATAAAGAGGAAGGAGTACTGGCAAAAAAAAAATCCAATAATAAGAAAACATAAAAATTAGATAAAAAATTTAAAACTCTCAAGTAAGAAGTCAATAAAATTAAAAATCAAATAGGAAATTTCAATTAAACAAGAGTGACTCTAAAAGAGTAAGATCTCTATAGGAGTAGAAATACAAAAGCAAAACATATGACATCACTTATCACGTGTATATGGGTATGTGATTTGGGAATTATGGTTTAAAAAATTGCTCTATAGCAAAAATGAATAATATGGAAATAGTTATCAAGTGATTTGTAGAAACAAGTGGAATTGCTTGTCAGGTCTGGGAGGGGGGAGAGAAAGAAAATGAATCCTATAAACATGGGAAAATATTTAAAAATTAAAAGTAAAATTAAAATAAAGTAAGTTCTCCAAAGAAATTATTGAAAGACTTGGAATGCAATAATGCTAAGGTATAATTCAAATTATTTGAATAAGGTGAATAAGCAGCATGATTGAAAGAATATATGAGACCTCTATAAAACAAAGTCAGAATTAAAAGCTATTCTTTTACTCATTTGTTTATTGACTGATTGATTTCTTGCTTTTTATGGTCTTTTCAAATAAAGGCTCTTCATTGTTGATAACTTTTAGAAAATTTGAGGGTTGTTGTTTTTTTAATGACCAAAAAAAATCATCCATCCCTGGATAATCATGGTCTTATTTAGCCCTCAACAACATTTATTTGATTAGTTATTTTTTCCCATTATCTGAACATCTCTTTCTTCCTTCCTTCCTTCCTTTCTTCACTTTGCTTTTTGAAAAATTTGTCTAATTTTCAATTGATTCTCATAAAGGAGAAGTTATGTTACTCTGTTCTAATTAATTTATTTTGCATATGAAAACATTTTCCTCGACTTCCTGTACTATTTATTGTTTAACATTGTAATTCTCATCTCATGTTTTATCACAACTTTTAAATAAGTTAAAACTTTGATTCTCTTTCTATCAATGTTTCCTAGAGTCTCTTGATTTATTTTTGATGCCTTTATTTCCATTTTTAAAAATTTCCTCTCCACTAAGTATGGCATTCTGATTTTTCCATTGTTTTCCTGCAAGACCTAGAATTCCTTAATCTGTCTTGATATACCCAGTATAGCTATCTGAGTGTAACTGGGATATATTAATGGCCAATCATTTAGCCAAATCATACTCATGACAGAAAACAATATCAATTAGTCCTACAGTCAACCCATCATAACACATTGGCCTCTCACACTTACTACTGATAGAACCAGAGAAGATTTCTTATTGTTCAGTCATTTTAGTCATGTCTGACTCTTCATTACCCTGGGAACCATACTGTCCATGGGGTTTTCTTGCAAAGATCCTGGAATGGTTTCCTATTTCCTTTTCTAACAGATTAAGGCAAACAGAGGTTAAGTGACTTGCCCAGGATCACATGACTAGTAAGTATCAGAGGCAGGATCTAAATTCAGGTCTTCCTGTCTCCTGGCCCAACACTGCACCACCTAGCTGCCTCCAGAGGGGACTGAATAAAGGCAAGCTGCTTTCCTTTTTAGTGTATTTACATAAGGCCTTACATTTGATAACTCTTTCTCCCAGCTTCTTCATTCATTTGTTCCTGCTTTACATACAACCAATTTTATGCCACAAAACCAGTTATGACCAGTATTGTTCCTTATCCTCTATAATTAGTATTGTTTTTTAAGCATTGTTTATTATTTCCTATTTTCACACTGTATTTTTGATGTAATGACCTAGATTTTTGGCCTTGTTTAGTCTGCATTTCAGGATGTATCTGTAGTGAAAATAGCTGTTGTCTTTTGTTCCAGCTCAATTTTTAAAGGAAACATTATTTGTCTACTTCATGTTTTGAAGGTTTGAGGGTGAAAGAAGCAGTACAGTGGTCCCTCCCTACGATTTTATCTGGGTAAGGATTTCCCAGGGAGGAAACTGCATATAACCATGCAGATCCTCAACTATATAGCAGTTTAGTTTTACAAAGTTATTTAACAAAGGGACTTGCCATAAGTTACAAAGGCAGTTTTTGCCAGAGGTGAGACTTATACTTAGGCCACTCTGATTTTGAGGGCCAATGCACAATAATTTACAATGAAGCAAAATCCATTTTTCAGAAAGGCTAAATTAAGAGGTTCAGTAATGTTCCTCATTAGCTATGTAATGACACTAATTTCAGGTATAACATAGAATATATGATGATTACAAAATTTCAAATTTCAATCTCCACTTATCAATCTGAAAATGCATAATACAGAAGTAATTAAATATATTTAAAATCAAATCCTAATCATGAGACACTTTAATTTTGAAGTTATGACCTAGCATTCTATGAAAAAATATATCTAAATTCATAATTTATTACTTCTAAATAATTACTAATTTCATTTCTGATTTAAGGAGTAGACTTTGATCTCTGTCACAAAATTAGAAATCATAAAATAGCCAATTTTTTAAAAAACAGCTTCAAAATTTTCTACTTTTATTTCCTGTTGTATCTGTATATGACTGGATTGGCATATGGATATATATGTATACAAAATAACTTTAAAATTTGGAAAACAATAATATTCAAATCATGTTACCTATGCCTCTAAAATATAAGAAAAGAGGAAAGATTAAGCAAAAATATGTAAAAAAAAGATTAAAAACTGAATTGGCATTATTAAGGAGAATAAAAGAAATGGAAGAGCTCTAAGCTAAAAGTAAAATTTAATTTTCTCCCACCTCTTTAATGCAGCTAAAACATTCTGATTCTTCAGCTATTTTTTTTAGGTCCCTGCCCTCAAGAAACATATATTTCATAGAGGAGAAACAATGTGTATACATATAAGTAAATACAAAGTAATTTTGGTTATGGGTATGAGGGTAAAGTAGTTCAAAGAAACCAGAAGGACTTCCTGTGGGATATAGCACTTGATTGAGGAGGAAGGGGCGCTAAGAGTCAGAAGAGAAGATAGTACATCCAGGAAAAGGAGATAGCCTGTACAGAGGCACAGGTATAGGAGACAGCAAGTTCAGCTCACAAGAAAGCCAGTTTGTGTAGACAACAGAGTTTGAAAAGAAATAATGGATGATATGTTTATGGAGGAAGTTTGAAAAAAGACTATGAAACATTTAAAATACCAGAGCAGTATGTATTTTATCCTCAGCACAATAACAAGGAGGTGACAATTGAAATGATAGCTGACAAAATCCCGAAGTAAAACAGCACAGGGTAAAAAGAAAAAAAGGCCTTGTAGGAAACCCACATTTAGCAGATATGACCCGAATGAAGATCCAGCAAGACAGATTGAGGAGAAGTCAGATAGGTAGGAAGAGAACAAGGAAAAAGGAGTGTAAAAAACCTAGAGGGAAGAGAATATTAAGGAAAAACAGGTGATCAACAGATTCAAAGGCTGCAGAGAAGTTAAGAAGGATGAGAACTAAGAAAAGGCCATTAGACCTATCAATTAAGACTTGAAGTTAGTAGTTTCAATTAAATGATGTGGTTGAAAGCTTCACTTGATCCCTAAGATCTTCTTGTTTCCTACAGTAGTCTATCCATTATGTTACTATTTTCTCCTCATCCTATGTAATACACCTGACATTTCCAGGTAGTCATCTGTCCAGTAATAACTAGGCCTGACTGCTTAAATCCCAATGAACACAGATTTTGACTCGCTGGCACCCCCTTTAGGCTTTAAGCTACCACTATTTCTCCTTGCTTATAGGAACACTAATCCCCAGATTTCCTACAGGGAAAGGAACACAGGGTTATCTTCACTCCATACCATTTCCTCCTGGCAAATAATAAATCAGCCTAGTAAGTGTTTAATGGAGATATGCTATGAAACAATGATGGTAGGTTGGAAGAAGGGAGAGGAAGGGATGTTAATATGATGGAGAAATCCAAATTCAAAATGAACAAAAGTTGACTACATTAAATCCACAATTTATAACAGTTATAATTGTCTGATCTGGTATATTTAACTTTTGAATTTTATGAATATTGGTTTCCCTGTCACGAATTAGTTGCTAGTACATTTTAGACAACAGAAATAAATACACTTTATAAGAAAGGTACTATATAATAATAATGGGAAGCATTATTGAACAGAAGTGCAACTCAAATAGCTGTAAAACCCTTCTGCCCCTCCTCCAATTGAAATGAGTTTATCATTATGTCAGTAAATAATATGACTTATTCTCAAAATTTATAACTTGGGAAAGAAGGAAATAGAGAACAGAGATGGCCAAGAGAAGAAATGCAGTTATTAGAACCATGGAATGAATCTGAAGAAATCTCAATGATCATCTAATCTAATATAGCAGTAGGAAACCAAGAGCCAGGGTGGAGCCAGAAGCAGAGATGAGAGGAAAGAATAATATAATAAAAGTACTCAGGGCCCTATCTTTACATAAAAGATCACTTATGATCTTAAGCAACCTGGAAATAGGCAGTCTTGTGTATATATACATATATACATATATATATATATATATATATATATTTGACTTTCAATTAAAAAAACATGAATCTTGATTAACAACATTCAAAATATTCCTTCTTTAAATAGTTTTGTGAAGTCAAAATTTAGGAAAAGATATTTGAAAATTAATTCAATAAAATAAAGATATGTCTCTGTAAATACACCAATATTTTCTTCTCAAACATACTCAGGCTACAGATTATTTTTGTAGATATTTAATTTTATAATAGTTGATAATCTGAGTAACATTAAATGATATTATTCAACATTTATGTTCTGAAATGGTTCAGTTATATGTAATAAATCTATGATCAAAATGTTATAGTTTGGTTTAGTATTGAAATATGAAACACCATTTAAAGTTGGTTACATTTTTATATTTTATTTCAAGATTAGATGAAAGTAATGAAAAACTGACTTGAATTTATTTATCCCACAAGGAATAACTTGACAGGACGTCATAAAGAGGAAAATGTGTTGGCAGAATATTTATAAACATGAACAAAGAAATTATGTTTCTCATTCTCACAGTAATATAGATTTCCACTGATACTGAAAAAAACAGATCCAAATTTAAAGAAGGTAATTTTTTTTCATCTGTTTTTCAGGACTGTAGTTTTTCATTGGTCCAATTAAAACACAACAGAGGCAACAATTTGATATGAACATTTACTTGAATAAATTGGAATTTAACAAAATACGAGCTAGAGTGTGTTGAGTGTCTATAGTTTATTTTCAGACAGGTTTAAATTTATTGGAAGCAGATCTCTGCAGTGACTGACCAACACTGCCCTACATTCCCTGCAATCTTTATGACAGACAGACTGCCTGCCTCACATTAATTCACTTCACACCACTCCTATCGATCCACAGCCTGTTCCCTAGTCTCTTTGCACACATTGCCTGTCTGGCTGCCTACATCCACATCAGCACATACACACAAAGGCCACAGAAAGATAACCTTTTGCTTTCCATTAAAGACACAGCATCCATTTTTTCCATCTGTAGTAACATCAGAAGTATAAAATATACTAGTACAGATGTTGCCTGGTAGAAAAATTTTCCTCCAAGAAATTTTATAAATAACTACCATTCAATCTGTAAAGATTCCTAAAACAATATATTTAAAATCAAAGTTTTTTTTTTTATCTAAGGCTACAAAGAAATTAAAGAAATTAAAGGCACATATAAAATATTAGCAAATATACCATTTAAAATACATAGGCATTAGAATATAGTCTTCTATCTTTTACAAAGCACAGAAATTATCTTTTACTATATTCTTGATTTAAAAGAAAAAATATCTTTTTCTCATGCAAAATACACTTATAGATATTGCTAAATGCAACAGTAGTCCAGTAACTACTGAAAAGGCACATAAGGAACAGTAATAAGGTTGGAAAGTGTACCATAGCCATAAAAAATTAATTTGAAAGTAAAGCTTTATTCTTCCCCCAAAACAGCTTGAAAATGATCCATAGTAAAAAATCACATCTAATACTTTTAATTCATAGCATGCACTTTTACACACAGTTTTGTTTGATTTGCAGGCAATCAGCTGACTCAACACCAATTTTGGTTTCAGAAGGCACAAATAAACAAAGATTTATTGTTCAGTCGACAAAGTGTTGTGAGATGAAGGCAAATCTATCTTGACACCAGCTCTAATTCATTTACTGTACTCAAGTGTAAGCTTAGAATTATAACCTCCAACTGAGTTAGAATCCAAATTACAGGTACAAAGGTTTGTGTAACTCACAACAGCATAAAGGAGGTTCCCCTCTTGGACATGAATGTACATTGGAAATTCTTCATTGGGTTTTATTATTGCTCAGGTTACAAAGGCAGAGTTCAAAATTGTAATGACAGTATGAATACAGCACATTCATTGTATATGTAACAAAGATTTTACACTTGGAAAAAATGCATAAAAAGTCTGAATATTGGATGGTGTGAAAAATGTCCTCATGACATAACTAATTCATTTTAAGCCTATACTTGAACTTTCTAATATACATTTAATTGTGAATTTGGAACAATTTTCTTTCTTTGCTTATGTGTAATATTTTTAACAGTAAGTGATTTATTATCATTCACAGTAGCCACCAGTTCAAATTATTCATTTATTTCAAACTCTCTCTCTGTACCTACATGTGTACAGAGACGTGATATATGCACACACACAGACACACAATATTTTCCCCTTAGAAGTACAACCTGCCAAATATTGCTAATCGGTTCTGCAAAAACTACAACTTGAGCCAAAACAACATTATGGGGGCAGTAAGTTATAAAAGACCAAGGTTATAAATAGGACACTAAGTAGACTTGCCCTCAGACGAGTGAAAACTGATCATATTCAAGCATTATTTTAGATCACCATCAACTATCCCATCAATATCTCTGAAAATAAAGTTTTAGCAGAGTTTCATGACACTAAAATAGGAGATTAGTTAAAATATTATAATAATAATGCTATTACAAAATGATATAGGTTGTGGCAATGTTATATCAAGTATTTACACACACAATATAATTAATAGAAAATGTTCAGAAATATTTCTTCTCTGGATTCATTATCTCTCCAACCCCTCCCAAGTCCTCTTCATTCTTCTGTCTTTACTATTACTATGAAGAATAGCATAATCTTCTTAGTCACCCAGGTTCACAACTTAAGTATTATTTTGAACTTCTCACTATCTCATCTTCCACATTCAATCCAAGGCAAGCAGACTCTACCTTCATAAAATCTCAAAACTAGCCCCTTCTCTCCTTTGACACTAATTTGCTGCCTGCTATTACAATAGAGGATGGTCTTCCTGTCTCAAATCATTCCCCATTCTAGTCCCTTTTCCATTCAGCTTTCAAAAATCTTCCAAATTGCAAATCTGACTCTGTCATACCCTATTCCCAGCACCTGAAGACATTTTTTGCATGCCCTGCCCCTCTGTCCAGCAGCCAAATGCAAGCACTTCTTGTGGGGGACTCAAAGGTGGCTTGAAAGTGTACGTTAGGCATGTAATATCAATAATGTTTGCCAATGCTGCCGTATTCATTACAATTTAGTGGCTCCTTTTTACCTCTAGGATCAAATATAAATTCCTCTGTTTGGTATTCAAGAGTCTCCATAATTTGGTCCCATCTTACCTTTCCAGTCTTCTTACATTTACCCTCCTATCACCCATATTTCTGCTTCAGTAACACTTGTCTCTTTGCTTTTCCTTACTCAAGAAATTCCATCTCCTGACTTCAGATATTTTCATTGGCAGTTCTGCATGATTAGAATGCTCTTACTCCTCATGTCAGACTTCAAGCTGGCTTCCTTCAAGTCCAAGATGAAATCTCACCTGGACAGGTAAAGGTACTTCTCCAAGATGACAGAAGTAATAAGCAGCAGGCTGGAATCTGAACCCATGTTCTATAACTCCAAATTCAACATTCAATCCATTGCACCATAGTACTTAAATGATTGCATTCATTCTCTCTCATTTGGTATGACTTCTCTACAATACTCCCTAGTTCCTCTAAGAGGATTTACTTAAAGTATTAGAGGCATTCCTCTAGATATACTTACATTTTGTGGGTACCAGAGAGCACTTCAACTAATCATGCCCCAAGAGGAAACTTTCCTCTCTACTGTCTCTCCTTTACAAGTTATAAAAGCCCTGGCCACTGTATAAATTCCCCTAGTGCTGAGTATTCATGGCTTTACTGGGGAGGCCTTTGTTTTGACTCTAACACAGATGATTTTATAAAATAGGGAACTTCCCTGTGAAGAGATATGTCTGGTAATCTTTTTTTATTGCATAAAGGATATGTTTAATACTGGTAATATATATATTTTTACATTAGAAAAAAGTTTCTATGCACTATCACAAAATCTATATAAGAAAAGATACAATGCAATACTGAGCAATGTACAAATATAAGCATACGTAATCTTTCATTTTTAACCTTCAGAAGATACTTAATCTCTCAGATATAACTTTACACAAGTCTATATTCTCCTTTGTGTTTTACTTTCCCCTGAGAGGAAATTATAACAATATTATTAGCATCTTTTTACAACTTGGAATTACTTTCGATTTAGTTTTCCATTATGAATTTAGATGTTGTACCATGGCACATGTACATTTAATATGGGCAATTTTATTATCTATGGAACCTTGAAGCATAAACAACTTCCCTACTTATCTCGCTAGAGAGAATATTTTCCCCCCAAAGTATGACTGCACATAAATCTTACTATTCTTTTTGAAATGTCTTTATGTCTGGTAGGGTGAGTGAGGTGGCTTCAGTAAATAAAGTGCCAGGCCTAGAGCCAAGAAGACTCCTCTTCTTGAGTTCAACTCTGGCTTCAGACACTAAAGAGCTATATAACTCTCAGGAAGTCAACCCTGTAAGCCTCAGTTTCTTTAGGTATAAAATGAGCTCTAGGAAGAAATGGCAAACTAGTCCAGTATCTTTGTCAAGGAAACCCTCAATATCATCATGAATAGTCAGACTAAACAACTGAAAAATAACTGAACAAGAATGCAGTCAATTTTTCAATCACGTGTCTTTGTTTTTTTTTTTAATAAAACAATAGAGATTTTTGTATTTTTTGATATAGGAAGTACCTGCTTCAGGAAAGTCCCTATATCAATATGTGTGAATGTGTGTGTATTTGTGAGTGTGTGTGTGTGTGTATGTGTGTGTGTGTGCGTGAGAGAGAGAGAGAGACAGAGAGAGAGAGAGAGAGAGAGAGAGAGAGAGAGAGAGAGAGAGAGAGAGAGAGAGAGAGAGAGAGAGAGAGAGAGAGAGAATTTTTAAAAACCAAAGTAATATCCAATGGAAGTATTACCATTATGGTGAGAGGCTTCCAGGTTCCTGAATTATAAGGTCCAGACCTCCCACTTTCTTTACCATATTCACTTAACACTGCTAAGACTAATTATTGGATCTCTTGTTCTGAGTACCTACCATCATCACTCTGGAAATGCTGACACTATTGTGGTATAATATTCTCCTTGGAACTATGGCTTTTTATTGAAGAAGGAAGTTGCCTAATGTGCACATCTCTACCACATGAAAACCATCATAAACCCTCTTCTTACCACAGACACACACCTCCTCTACCATCTGAATGTCTGTTCTGTTACTGACAATCTCTGTTTTCCCCTTCTGATGAAAGGATCTTTATTTCCACCACCCAGCCCTTGGTCTTCATTGCTTTTATCCTATGCTGCCAAAGGTCCATATCTTGTTGAAAGATTTAAACAATAACTATGATTTCTCATTCATTTGCTGTCTGCATATAAGCTCCTTCTGACTATTACTTCTCCTCTCCCTAATCATACAACTTCCAACTTCCTTCTGCACAGAGAATATTAAAGGCTATGGAAAAAAGCTTCTAGCACATGGATTGAGTCTTAAAAGATTTATAGGAGTACATGGACATGAATTGCACAGGATGAAAAGATAATAAGTGTACTACTAGAATAGTTCAATGATATCCACTGAAGTTTATGACATATTTGGTATCCTCCACAATATGGAGTTTTAGGGTTTAAACTGAACATTCTTCCTTCCTCAGCTTTTCATTTTAAAGTTCTTCTGATCAGATTATCATCTATTCACAGGCAAAACTAGTCCTACTAGGATATATTCTGCCCCTAGCCATGAGCCTGGTATTGTAATACCTTGATTTCACAATCTGGAAAACTGAATTCTTATTCAAGATTATCTATGCAAACTATGTAAATTTTGAAAAAGGCACTCTAACCTCTGTTTCAGGGAGTCTAAAATGAGATATTTAGACATATATGGTCCTTACTAAACAAAGTTCCCTTCAAATATTTCACTTTCCCTGTTCTATTCTACCTAGAAAGTATATTAATACCTTCTATATTCCTAAGTCTTCAGCTTCCTTCAAAGAATTTCACAGGTCCTAGATTATATTTTATAGCACAGAATTGTGTAGAGTGAAATTGGGGGGGGGGCCTCATACCCCAAAAATCACTCTAAATGAGCAAACAGGAGACTTGATGCTGGCAAAGTTCACATTTTATTCAGAGATGGGGGTGGGTCATAGAATGATGAACATTCTCTGGAGAGAGAGAAAAAGAGAGAGAGAGAGAGAGAGAGAGAGAGAGAGAGAGAGAGAGAGAGAGAGAGAGAGAGAGAGAGAGAGAGAGAGAGAGAGAGAGAGAGAGAGAGAGAGAGAGAGAGAGAGAGAGAGAGATCACACAAGATGAGAAAGCAAGGGGGCGGGGCAGGGCTCCACAGTTAGTCATCTCAGAAACAGTAGGTATTGATGCCTAGGTTTACTTAGATTTTATAGGGATCCAATATAATGATATCTCTACTTTCCCAACCTCTGTATCCTCCTCCTTCTTTCTTCCTGTCCCAGGATTTATCAGATTCCAACAATTCAGGAAACACTTTTTGAAACATTATTCAGGCTATAGCATCTCAACATTTCTTGGGATATATAGTAAAGATTATAACTTGCAAATTTTGAGATTTCTCTCATAGGAATTCGATCACCCCTAAACTTCTAGCCACATTTGAAAATGAGTATATTGAAGGCCTATACTAATATATATATATATAAAGCTGCTTTGGTAGGGGGTTTCTTCTACTCTTCATGAGGAGAGATTGACATCTCCTAATGGAGGGCACCTAACCACTATTTTTCTATAGGAGGCTGCCAATCTATGATTACTAATAATCAATGTATAATGGGGAATAATGCATAAATTTCAGCCTACCCAGGGTCATTTAAAAGTGATAAAAGGAGGCCAAGATGGTTGCCTAAATAGACACCATCTCACTTAGCTTCCACAAACTTATTCAGAAAACACCTAATATTTCCATCAGGCAAGATAGCCAATAAAATACTATAAAACCCAAAATTAGAAACAAAAGAAAGAAATCAACAGGAAGAAAGATTGCCAGCAAAGCCAGGGCTAGAGCAGGCATATAAATCTAGCTTTCTAATAAAACCAATAACAGTTCAGACTCACATGTAGCAGCCTATAAGAAGCCTATAGGACTGAGATAACAAGAGCAGAGGGTCAAAAAGGGTCCTAGGAGAACAAAAAGTACCAGGTAGAGACCTGTGAGGCTCTTTGGAGGGCCACTGAATGTTAAGTTACATATCATTCTCAGATGTCTCTCACACTCTCTTCTGGGACACCATAGGGGAACCAAAGAAGGCAGAGTTCAGCACAGGAACACAAAGCATAACAATGCAGGGCTAACCATGCAGCAGAAGTCTGCAGTGTGGCCATATAGCACTTCAATATTCTTGGGAGAAAGAGCCTAGCATCTAGTTGGGGCCAGTTTTGTCCCACAAGAAGTTACCTGAAACAGAGTCCAAGGCCAGTGAACTGTGAATTGTCCAGTTTGTGAAGAGACTAAGACAACAATAAAATTCACCCCCTTGGAAACTAACATCTAAGGGGAAGCAAATCATAAAAGTGTGTAAGGGAGGAAACAGAAGCAATAAGCAGCAGAGGTTTGTAAGGCACAGTTATTTTGGTACCAAGAATATCTAAAAGCTGGAAAGTCTATAGATAAGTGCTATTGTAAGAGAGGCAATGTGGCACAGAAATATTGCAATGAAGGTCTATGTATAAGACTAAAGGTAGAATAAACTAATAATGAGAAACTACAAGCAAAACGTTATGCCTTGGAAACACACACACACACACACACACACACACACACACACACACACACACATTAGAGTTTGCCCTAATGTATTATTTCTAAATACCAGGCTTCAACTTAATTTTCAACAGGAAGAAAAGAAAATGGAGAAGTCTAGCCTTCTTTTAAGGATATCAAACTTCTCCCTGAAACAAAATTCCATCTTGTCAATGCCACTATTTCCCCTTTGAATATCATATGTCTCTGAAACATAAAATATTATAGCCTATGAATAAATAAAATTGAGGATCATCCAAAAGTAAATACAGAGATACATTCTAGGGATAAGCAGCCTACAACATATTACAAACGAGGAATTCCCACCAAGAAACCATATAAAGAATATCATCATAGAAACGTGAGAACAGAAAAACAGAGGGACCACTCTTGTAGCTAGCCAGCATTCATGCTTATATCATCTACAAACTGTTAAGAAAACAAAAGAAAAGGTACCAGAATGTTGGCTGCATACTGTCCCCATCACAGATATATAAGAGAATGTGGGCAAGAGTTCCATGTGAAAGAAAAACATAGACTTTAAAATCTACAACACTGAAGCAAGTACTAACAATTTAAAAAACATATTTTAAGTATCTATAATAGGAATTCTAGTTACAAAGATGAAATAATGTTCAAGAGGTTACAATCTACCAGAAAGAAAATATGGGTAAACATATAAACTCCAAAGGATCCCTATTACATCCAGGATTAAATATAAAATCCATTTGATGTTCAAAGTCCTGCTTAACCTGACCCAATCTCCTATTCCAGAATTCTTCCACCTTGCCCCTATATAGTCTATGAACCAGTGATACTGGCCTTGTTTATACACTAATGACTCTATCTCCTTATTCCATGTATTTTTAATGGCTACCTCCCATGCCTGAAATACTTTCCCTCCTCAACTCTACCTCCTGACTTCCCTGGCCCCCTTCAAGGCCTAGCTACAATCCCACTTTCTATAAGAAGCCTTCCTGATACTCCTTAATATTACTCTCTTCCTCTTGTTGATTATCTCTAATTTATCTTATATATATATCTAGTTTGTCCTTAGATGTTATCATGTTGTCTTTCCCATTATGTTTTAAATACCTCAAGAATAGGAATGCCTTTGTATTCCCAGCATTTAGGACAATACCTAGAACATACCAAGTATTTAATAAATGTTTATTGAATAGCTGAAGTATCAAGCCCAGTTCTGCAACTCAACTCACCTAAATGGTGGTTGTTTAAGTCATCCAATTCATCTAAGCCTGGTTCAAACCATTCTTCACTTTATTCTACTGCCAACAAGCCAACACACATAAATCCTCTCTTCCATTTTCTAGGTCTGGAACAATAATTACATCAACTCTAACTCTGTCTTTGAAGAAGGCATATTGATCTAGTCTCCTATGGCACCACTTTGTAATTTTCTAAACAAAAATATGCCTTGGAGGTCACCACTCTACTATATAAGTTGATCCTGCTATTAGAATGTAAGCACCTTGAGAATAGCTACTATCTGCCTTTGTATTTATATTCTCAAAACCCGGTATAGAATAAGCACTTAAGAAATAATTTTTCATTTATTCATTCATACATTCAGAAAAGAAGTCAGACATATGGGGGAAAAAAAAACATGAGGTAATAGTATTTCAGATTCCAAGAGGAGAGAGTATCTAAAAGAAGGGTGATCAAAAATGTCAAATATATTCAAAATGCCTGAGGGCTGAGAAAAAAAAAAGTAGAGGGCCCAGAAGCATCTCCAGATGGCCAATGGTCTAAAAAAAGAACCCTTTAAATCCTTAGCCCCAATTGGGGGCTTCCAAACTAAAAGGCAAAAGGAACACATCCATATCAAAAAACTAAGTCCAGATAAAAGATTATGAGTATATGCTTCTACTCCACAGGGTTTATTTGTTTCTCCCCTTTATTCTTAGCACTATCAGCCTAAGAAATGTTATTTATTGGGAGAAAAATGACACTCTCTTACTAATTTCAGCTCAACACTCAAAATTTCTCAAAGGCCATTTCTGCAATCTTATTCAATCTCAGAGAAAAAGCTCACAGAATCATAGGCTTCAAGGGAAGAGATCTTAAGTATCAATTCAGCCCAAATCATCATACAGTTATGAAAACTGAGTCTCAGAAAAATGAAATGACTTACACAAAAAGAATACAAACAGAAAAACCAGGAATCAAACCAAGACAAACTTCTCTTCCCATTACTTCTCAGAATGCTTTTCCTCTTCATCTGCACATCTAAGAAGTATTAGCTTATGTCAAAATTCCCTTTAGGTGCAACAACTCTCAGGACACTTCTCTCTCCTGATCCCCCCCTTTTTTTGATAGTCTTCTCCCTACTTCAATATTATCTTAAATTAATTCATCTGTTTGTCCCCTGTGTCCCCCAGTAAAATATAAGTACCTTGAGGGCAGAGGCTGTTTTCCTTTCTTTCTTTTGTATTTGAAATCTAAAAGCGCCTGGCACATAGTAGGTGCTTAATAAATGCTTGCTGATTGACTGACTCTAACAAATGTCCTCTCTCCCTCTTTTCCCACCCACAATTCCACAATACCAATTCCCTACTAGACTTTTTCATCATCATGTCCCATAACTATATTAAATTCAATATGATCAAAAATGCCTTTATCTTTCCTTCTAAACCTTTTCCCCTTCCTAACTTCTCTACTTGTTTCCACCATCCTTCCAATCACCCAGGTTCCCAAGCTTGATTGACCTACTCACATTTCAGATCCAATCAGTTGTCAACTCCTGCCAAATTTATCTCCACAAAACTTCTTAAATCATTCCCTTTCTCTCCACTCATATGGCCATGACCTGAGTTCACACCCTCAGTATCTCTCCCCTATACTATTATCAGAGTCCCCTAACTAGTTTTCCTGCTTCGATTTTCTCCTTTCTTCAATTCTTCCTCTAGCCAGATGCCAAATAAATATTTCCAAATCAAAACCTTGAGTATGTGACTCTTCTGCTCAAAAAGCTTTGTAGGTTTCCTAGAATAAGAAATAAAAATAAACCTTTTATCTATTATTTAAAATCCACCATAATCTGACAGCACCCTATTTTTCTAGACCTATTTCTGATTTGTTTACCCTCCCCAACTAACCCACTGCAAACTCTGTCCAAGTGAGCTTCCATGCTGTTCCCCATAGACAAACTGTGTCTTCTATCATTGTACCTTTGTATATTCCTGAACCCATGTGCCTTTAATGTTCTCCCTCTTTCTAATCCCTAACTCCTTTGAATGCTCAGTTCAAGTAAGAGTTTCTATATTGGGCTTTTCTCAGATGGACCCAGTAGTTAAAATTCCTCCCTCTCGTTCTCAAATTTGAACCATAAATTACTTTTACGAACTTTCCATGTTTCTATGTTTATATATCAGTTGGCATAAAATTATGTCATTCAGTATACCTTAAAACTAAAGTATATTTTTATCATTTAAAAATTTTATTATTAATTTGTGACTTCTCACCATCATTGGGGTGACTGAAGGACAGCCTGCCTCTCACTTATACAACCATTTATATAATAAAAGCATCAATGTAATTAGATTCCAATATCCTTAAAATACAAACTAATATTCATGTTTTAAGACACTAAATGAATACTTAAATAATAAAAACTTTGAATATAAAGAAGTAGGTGGTTATATAAAATGTATTCATTTTCACTGAGAAAAAATGGCTATGCCATTAAACTACAGAAGAAATTCACTTTCATATACTGTAATGAGTGTAATGCATTCATAGAAGTATGTCATTATTCCACTACATTACACTGATTAAATCTCACAATTCATTTCAAAGACTATTCATATCTATCCAATGCTTTAAAGGAGAGTGGAGAGTTGAATTAACTTAGAGAACACCAATCATTGCCTATAGAAGAGCTTTTAAAGAATTAACTTATAAACAAAGTTATAAAAGTAATGAAGAATGACCAAGACAAGAACTATAATAGAAATCTATACATAATCAGGCAAGCTACACTGGTCATGAGAAAAACAAATGTAAACTTCCAACTCTTCTCATCTCCATTCAGGAAAAAAAAAATGCTTGTAGCAGAAATCTGTCTTAGAAACTATTATCTTTAGGTAACCTACAAAAGGGCAGCTGAGTGCCACAGTAGATAGAATGCCAGATATGGAGTGTAAAAATAGACTCGAATCCAGGACTTCAATCCCCACAAGCCTTTGCTCCACTTCCCCAGAATGCTTTGTAATCTCACCTGGGCCGAGAGCAAGATGGGGTATTTAAACCTGGTTGTGAATAGGCTAGGGCTCTTTTGGACTTCTGTTTTGGAGCAGACGCGTCTCTTTCATGATGTGAGGCTATCTTGTCTAGGCCTCTGGCCTAGGCATGTGTTTTTCTTATTCTGTATTTTATTTAATCCTTAACCTTTAATAAACCTCTAAAAAAATATAATACTCCTTGCAGAGAGAAACTAATTTCTATCTTGCTTCAGTTTCCCCTAAATTTTTAATCTTTATAGTTGGCATAACCACTTCAGGAAAACAAAATATCTCAATCTTCTGATTCTTTTCTGATCTGCAGTTCAGGTTTTAATAGCTAGTGCCTAGAAATTTTTTTGATCCACTTTTCTCTGACCGAGGTTTTTTTTACCCTCACAAAGCTGCTGCTCCTTCCATTAGCTCCCGGCCCTGCCTGCCTGTTATTATATTTTTCTTGCATGAGCAATATACTATTTCAGTATTTTTTTTATTTTTCTCTTCTTTTTTATATCTGAAGCACATGTCACCAGCATTAAGATTTTCTTTAACTTTTTGACTTTTCAGTAATATAAGTTTAAGATACATTTGCTAATGCATGCCCTAAAAAGCTTGTGATTATAAAAATGATGCCACTAATTATTTAAAAAATTATGGGACTTTGCTTAATGATTCTGTCTGATTCCAGGACAAGAGATACACACAAGAGCCATTGCACAGACCCAAAGAAAAAGCCAATCCAGGATGGATTGATACACTTCTAGGCCAATACAAAGGTCTTGAACCTAGTGTGTAGACTCGAGGTTACTGTGTTTAACATGTTGTTAAGACATAGGCTTTCCTTGTGTCCATACTCACAGACCTAAGTTCAAATCTGCCATCAGACACTTACTAGCTGTATGATCCTGGGAAAGTCATTTAACTCTGTTGGCCTCAGTTCAGTTTCCTCATCTGTAAAATGAACTAGAGAAGGAAATGGCAAACCAGTCTAGCATCTTTGCCAAGAAAACTCCAAATGGAGTCATGAAGAATTAGACATGACTGTTTGGAACAGGACACAGAGTATTGGACATGAGAGACTAGCAGACTAGAATTCAAATCCTATCTCATGAACTTAAAAACTAGGTGGTGGTAAGGCAGTTATTTAATCCCTCTAGAGCTTCACACATATATTAATGGCTTTTCTATCAAGTAAACACATGGGTTGACTTAGGAAAAAACAGTAAGTGCAAATATAGGACAAATATTGTTCTTTTAAGAGTTTAATAAGAACTTAAAATTATGACACAGTAGATCCTTAATAAATGCTTTTTAAATTTAGTACCTATTATTAAAAACATGCCAAATAAAATGACAGTCTATCTGATTTTGTAATACCCTCTTGCTTTAATCCCTTCTATTAAAAAAAGAGAAAAATCTATGGCATATGTAAATTTTTAAATTTTATGTTTCCATACTCTTTTAGATAATTAAATCTGTGGCTTTAATGCATGCAATAATGAAACAAAACAGTTCTGTCAGGAGAAGGAAGAAAAATTAGATTTTCTACCAAACTGGAAAGTATGAGATTCAAATAAAATTGATAATTTTGGTCCAAATACATCATATTTTTGAAGACATTAATAGCAAGGAACCTCACCTGCTTCCTCTTAGGCATGAGTATGACTGAGCTTTTAGAAGCTAGAAACGGTGATCACTTGATCAGGATGATTTAATAAAAAGGAAGCCATTCAAGACTAATTCCATTTCCTTTTCTGATAGGGTTACTGGTAGACTGGTAGGGTTATTGATAGAAAAAAAAGATGATGGAGATAGTTTACTAGATTTGAGCAAAGTATTTTACAGAGTCTCTTGATATCTGTGTTATTCGTGTGAAAAGACATGAAAGTCTACACAATAATATCATTAGGAGGATTTGGAACTGGTTGAATGGCTAGACGCAAAGCTATAAGTCAACTAGCATTAGTTTAATGGTGCAGTATCAACATTTGCTCTTGAGCTGTTTAACATTTTGTTCAATGACTTGTATAAAGATATGGCTGACATACTTATCAAAGGTCAGGCTTCTACAAAGGTGAATGAAATATAATAAAAGCAGGATGAAAAAGTCATGATCCAAATGTATCTCAACATATTGATTTAAATCTAGTAAAAATCTTAAAGCTGGGATAAAAATATCAACTTTCCAAACATAAAATGGAGCGGGCAAAACTAGAGTATTGATTGTTGTTGTTGTCTAATTATGTGACCCCAAATGTAGCTTTCTTAACAGATAGAGGAGTAGTTGGTTACTTCCTTTTCCAGCTTATTTTAAAGATGAGGACACTGACACCAACAGGGGTAAGTGACTTGCCCAGTGTCACATAGTAGTAAGTATCTGAGGTCAAATTTGAAACTCAGGAAGATGAGTCTTCCAGACTTCATGCATGACACTCTCTGTCCACTGTACAACATAAGTGTCCCCAGATAGAAAGCAGATCATATTAAAAATATCTAGGGATATTAAAAGACTACTACAAGCTCCTTTTGAATCAGAAGGGCAATACAGAAGGGGGAAAATATAATGTGTTTAAACTACAAAATAAGACTTGTAATGTTTATGACCATGGAAATGTAATTTCTGTCATACTCTATGAAGTATCTTGAATAGTGTGGTCAGTTCTGGATGCCACACTGTAATTGACAAACCATAAAAGATCTAAAGGAGGGCAACAAGGATAGTGAAAGGTATAATGATCCAAGAAATGTAGATAAAGCATTTGCTATATGCCAGGCACTGTGCTAAGTATTAGAGATACAAATACAAGGAAGCAAAACATTACCTAACATGAAGAGGGTTTGCATGTGGAAAAAAATATATAAAAAGGTTGCTGGAAAGGGGAGAGGAGTGATGAAAAGATGGACATAAATGGTTTTGAGGCCTTGTCCTGATGAGATATTGCAAAAGATAACCATAAAAGAGACCTAATTTCCGGCAAGAAGGAAAGCAAGAGGAGGAGGAAGGACTGTGAAATGCAAGTACTATACAGAAGCAGCTAGGAAGATCATATCATCTTAGTATTGGTTGGAAGAAATGAGAATGCTTACCTTGGAGAAGAGAATATTTCATGTGGACATGGTAACTATCTTCAAGCTCATGAGGGGATGTCACAGGAAAAAAAAAAAGATTGTTCGCTTGGGCACAGAGTATAGAAGTAGGAATAACATGTCAGAGAGAAGCAAATGTGTGATCCGTAAAAAGTAAAATCTGCTTAACAACCAGAGCTAAATGAGCTGAGATGGAGAAGTACACCAGTGATTTCAAGCAAAGACTGAATGATCCCTATCTAGTAATGACTATAACAGCCCCTGAGGAACCTTCCAACATTAAAACTTTGTAATTCTATTCTTGGACAAAACACACTAAGCACAACTGCATTTTATGTCTTATTCCTGAAAGTGGTTGTGGCAAGAAGTTTAAAAGAGAGAGAGAGAGAAGCCTAGCTCTGAAAGCAACATTTTATAATCTTTCAGCCAAAGGCAGTTTCAGGGTGAAGAAAACCAATCTGCAAATGGGGTGCCCCTTATAAATTTGAACTGCAAACTTCTAGTGGAAGTATCCTACTTGTTTTTCAATATAATCTCATATATCCTAATGTCATGGGCATAGAGAGCAAATAATGGAGAAAAAGGAAATGAGTGCGAAGAAAGAAACAAAGATGGGGAGAGGATCTGAAATTTTGATTTCACTGGTATAAGAAACTCTACTAATGCAGACTGACACAATGCTTTTTAAAGGTCAGTGCCTAGCATACTAAGAAGTTCAGTGAATTAATTACTCAGGGTCACCAAGGCAATATGTCCAAGACCAGCTCAAAGGTCAGTCTTACTGGCTGCAAGGACACTTCTACCCACTTCACCATGCTGCCCCTCATAATGAAAGAGGATAAGAGAAATCAAATGCATGATGGACTAACTATCTAAGATTTTCTCAATCAGTGACAGTCCTATAGAGAAAATGGACTCTTACTCAACAGCCCATTAACCATGAAGGGCACAAAAAGAAGAAGAACAAATTTTAATTCCGTTTTCCCCCAGATGGCATAGAATGAAATTTTTTCATCCATTAGAATATGACTTTAGAAACTATTTTACTAACTGAAATATTTAAAAAAAAGAACTACTAAATTTACATAGATAACCACATATATGGATAATTAATTCAAGGAATATGATGTGCAAATATAAGTTATCACTGAAGTCTATCCCTACTGATCATGATAAATCTATTATAAGGAGCAGATTCAAGCAAACATTCATCTATATTCACATATTATAGCCCATTATAGTTATAGAAAACTAAAAATAAATCCTCAAGATGAACCTTCATCAGTCCATAATGCAACATGTTACAGAAATAACTCAGAATGTGTGAATAACTTGAATGTAAAGAAGGAAACTATAAGCAAATTAGGAGAACACAGAAAAGCATACATATCAGATCTTTGGGAAGGAAAAGATTTAAAAACCAAGCAAGAGCTAGAAAAAAATCACAAAATGTAAAATCAGTAATTTTGATTACATCAAATTAAAAAGGTTTTGTACAAACAAAATCAATGCAACAAAAATTAGGAGGGAAGCAACAAATTGGGAAACAATCTTCATAACAAAAACCTCTGACAAAGGTCTAATTACTCAAATTTATAGAGAGCTAAATCAATTGTACAAAAAATCAATCCATTCTCCAATTTATAAATGGGCAAGGGACATGAATAGGCAATTTTCAATTAAAGAAATCAAAACTATTAATAAGCACATGAAAAAGTACTCTAAATCTCTTCTAATTAGAGAGATGCAAATCAAAACAAGTCCGAGGTATCACATGATAGCAACAGAAAGTAACGGATGCTGGAGGGGAACTGGCAAAGTTGGGACATTAATGCATTGCCGGTGGAGTTGTGAATTGATCCAACCATTCTGGAGGGAAATTAGGAACTATGCCCAAAGAGTGCTAAAAAAGTATCTGCCCTTTGATCCAGCCATAGCACTGCTGGGTTTGTACCCCAAAGAGATGAAAAGGAAAAAGACTTGTACAAAAATATTCATAGCTACACTCTTTGTGGTGGCAAAAATTTGAAAAATGAAAGGATGCCCTTTAAATGGGGAATGGATGAATAAATTGTGGTATATATTGGTGATAGAATACTATTGTGCTCAAAGGAATAATAAAGTGAAGGAATTTCATGGGAACTGGAATGACATCCAGGAATTGATGCAGAGTGAGAGGAGAAGAACCAGGAGAACATCGTACACAGAGACTGACACACTCTGGCATAATGGAATGTAATGGATTTCTCCATTAGTGGCAATGCAGTGATCCTAAACAACTTGAAGGAATCTACGGGAAAAAACATTATCCACATTCAGAAGAAAAACTGTGGGAGTAGAAACACAGAAGAAAAACAACTGCTTGAATACATGGGTCCAGGGGATATGGCTGGGGATGTATACTCTAAATGAACATCCTAATGCAAAACACCAACAAAATAGAAATAGATTCTGATAAAGGACACATGCAGTACCCAATGAAATTACACGTCAGCTATGGGAAGGTTGAAAGGAGGGGAGGGAGGGGAAATAATGTGATTCTTGTAACCAAGGAATAATGTTCTAAATGGACTAAATAACTTAATTCAAAAAAAGTTATAAAAACAATAATATATTGAGAAGACAAATTTCTATATATGAAGATTATATTTGTGCATTTTTAGCATGAATTGCCAAATATTTACACATTTCAAATATATACACATTTCAATGGTAGGTAAATTAGATATCTTGTCAAAATAAAGTAAAAATAACATTATATTAATATGATTTTCTGAAATAACTCCTTTTTAAAATTTATTGTAAAATTTTATAGTATTCTTTATTTGTTTTTTAACACATTTGAAGTCAGTGAAAATTATTAAAAAACACTTGTTGAGACTTCCGGGGAAGCATGGAGACAGTCTAAACGTGGGTCGGTCCCTTCCTCTCCCCAGCACACACCTACAAGGACTACCCCAAAAGACCTTAAGAATCATTTTCAGAGGAACAGAGGAGCTGGATAGTAGGGCACAGCATTGAAGGTGCATGGGATTGGGGCTTTTCCAGTATATAAGAGGATGAAAGGGCTTCCACCCAAATGAAAGCCGATCCACCCTCCCCCATCCCCACCTATGGAGCCAGAGCACGCCAAGACGAGTGAGCAAGGGGCACCTCTGCAGTGAGCAAGGGGCACCTCTAGAGTGAGTAAGAGGCACTTCTAGATCCTTGGGAGCTGACTAGGACCCTCCACCCCGGGACTTACCCCAGAAAGCAGCTAGACCAGAAACCTAGGTGGGTAAGAGAGTGCCCCTGGGAAGGTAGCACAGAGAAGAGCTGTAAAGGATTGCAGAGATTTGAGAGTGTGCCTCAGGAAAAATCCTTGCTCTTTAACTCCATACACAGAGAACCTGCCCAGCTCACTCAGATTTCTGACTAAAGAGGGAAGGGAAAACATCCAGGAAAATGGCTAATTCTGCACAGAAGCCTGAAAATCCTTCCAAAAATTCAAACAAACAAAACAAAACAAAACAAAAAGAAGGCTGTGACCCTCGAGAAATCTTACGGAGGAAAAACCCAGGCTACAGACGATATACTGGATGAAACTCAAACAGAGGGAAAATCTAAAAAAAAACAAAAAAACAAAAAAAACCCGGAAATTGTCCACAAGCCCTGTAAGAAGTTCAATTGGAGCTTATAAAAAAGGTGGAAGCCTTCTGGTTAGAGAAGTGGGAAACGGTTCCAAAAAAAAAATGAGGAAATCATAGCTGAATATCAAAAGGTTAAAGCAGAAAACCAGGCCTTAAGGACCAGAACTGAGCAACTGGAAACCAATGATCTTGCAAAACAGCAAGAATTAATAAAGCAAAGTCAAAAGACTGACAAAATAGAAAAAAAACAAAATATCTCACTGACAAGGTGACAGATCAGGAAAATAGAGGAAGGAGAGACAATTTGAGAATCATTGGTCTGAAAAGCCAGAAATAAACAGAAATATTGACACCATACTACAAGAGATCATCCAAGAAAACTTCCCTGAAGTTCTTGAACAAGGGGGGAGAAAAGACATTGAAAGGGTTCATACTACTCTAAACTCCCCCCCCAAAAAAAACAACTCCTAGAAATTTCATTGCCAAATTCCAAAGCTTTCAAGCTAAGGAGAAAATTCTACAAGAAGCCAAGAAGAAGCAGTTCAGATACCAAGGAGCACCAGTCAGGATGAGAGAGGACCTGGCAGTTTCCACACTAAAGGACTGCAAGGCCTGGAACACGATATTCAGAAGGGCAAGAGAACTGGGTCTTCAACCAAGAATCACTTACCCATCAAAACTGACTATATACTTACAGGGGAAAGTATGGGCATTCAACAAAATAGAAGACTTCCAAGTATTTGTAAGGAAAAGACCAGAACTAAATGGAAAGTTTGATATCCAAACACAAAGATCAAGAGAA
This sequence comes from Monodelphis domestica, assembly GCF_027887165.1. Lineage (NCBI taxonomy): Eukaryota > Metazoa > Chordata > Mammalia > Didelphimorphia > Didelphidae > Monodelphis > Monodelphis domestica. The sequence goes on along the minus strand of NC_077229.1, from coordinate 432,823,078 downwards.
ACATGAAAAGGTAAATATGAAAGAGGGGGAAAGGAGAAAAATGTGTTGTTTTTTTTTAATTCAAACTCTCTTCTTTAAGGGCTACAATTAGATCAAATTATACACACACACACACACACACACATATACATATATATATACATATATATATGGGGGAAATGTTATTTGTAACTCTCAAAAATGTTTTCATTTTTAAAGTAAATGAAAGAATCATTCATAGAAAAAAATTGGGGCATTAAAGGCTATAAAATGATATACAAATAAAGGGTGGGGGGAATAAATGATGGTACCAAGAGATACATGAAGAAATAAAATAAATAAAATAATCTTTGTCACACAAAGTTACACATGGGAAGGAGAGGGGGAAAATATTCTTATAAGAAGGAGGGGAAGAGAGTGCTAATAGGTAATACTTAAACATTACTCTCAGTGAAATCAACTCTGAGAGGGAAAAGCATCTAGATCCATTGGGATCTTGAAGTCTATCTTATCATACAGGGTAAGGAAGAAGGGAAAACTAAGGGGGATCGAGGAAAGGGAGCTTAAAAAAAGGGAGGGAAGGAGAGGGAGGAGAACTTAACAGACCCTAAAAAAACAAGAAGGGAACAAAAAGGGAGGGGGCATAAAAGGAAGCATATCAAGGGAGAGGGTTGACTAAAAGTAAACCACTGGTTTTAAAGGATATAGCAAAAGAAGAAAGGTCAGAACTAGGAGAGGATGTCAAAATGCTAAGGAATTCAAAAGTGACAATCATAACTTTGAACAAGAATGGGATGAACTCACCAGTAAAACATAGACCAATAGGAGAGTGGATTAGAATCCAGAATCCTACCATATGTTGTCTACAAGAAACACACATGAGGAGAGTAGATAATCACAAGGTCAGAAATAAAGGGTGGAGTAAGACCTATTGGTCCTCAACTGACAGAAAGAAGGCTGGAGTTGCAATCATGATATCTGACAAAGCCAAAGTAAAAATATATCTGATTAAAAGGGAAAGGGAAGGTAAATACATCCTGATAAAAGGGGGTGTAGATAATGAGGAAATATCACTAATCAACATGTATGCACCAAATAGTATAGCACCCAAATTTCTAATGGAGAAACTAGTAGAAATGAAGGAAGAAATAGATAGTAAAACTATACTAGTGGGAGACCTGAACCTAACACTATCAAATTTAGATAAATCAAATCAAAAAATAAATAAGAAGAAGGTAAAAGTGGTGAATGAAATCTTGGAAAAATTAGAGTTGATAGATATATGGAGAAAAATAAATAGGGACAAAAAGGAATACATCTTCTTTTCAGCAGCACCGGCCCATTCACCAAGATTGACCATATAATAAATAGGTCATAAAAACATGGCATACAACTGCAGAAAAGCAGAAATAATAAATGCAACCTTTTCAGACTATAAGGCAATAAATATAATAATGAATAAGGGTACATGGAGAGCCAAATCAAAAATTAATTGGAAATTAAATAATATGATTCTCCAAAATTGACTAGTCAGAGAACAAATCATAGAAACAAATAATAATTTCATTGAAGAAAATGACAATGATGAGACATCCTTTCAAACTCGATGGGATGCAGCCAAAGGAGTGCTCAGGGGAAATTTTATATCCTTGAGTTCATATATTAACAAATTGGGGGGGGGGGGCGCAAAGGTCAATGAATTGGACATGCAAATCAAAAAACTTGAAAGTGAACAAATTAAAGACCCCCAGAAGAAAACCAAATTAAAGATCCTAAAAATTAAGGGAGAAATTAATAAAATCAAAAGTGATAGAACTATTGAACTAATAAATAATATTAGAAGCTTGCATTTTGAAAAAACAAACAAAATAGACAAAATATTGGTCAATCTAATAAAAAGGAGGAGAGAAGAAAATCAAATTAACAGTATCAGGGATGGAATGGGAGAAATCACCTCCAATGATGAGGAAATTAACACAATCATTACAAACTATTTTGCCCAATTATATGGCAATAAATATGCCAATCTAGGTGATATGGATGAATATTTACAAAAATATAAATTGCCTAGATTAACAGAAGAAGAAATATAATTCTTAAACAACCCCATATCAGAAAAAGAAATTGAACAGGCCATCAAAGTACTCCCCAAGAAAAAATCCCCAGGGCCTGATGGATTCACAAGTGAATTCTATCAAATATTCAAAGAACAGCTAATCCCAATACTATACAAACTATTTGACATAATAAGCAAAGAGGGAGTACTACCAAATTCATTTTACGACACATATATGGTACGGATCCCAAAGCCAGACAGGCCAAAAACGGAGAAAGAAAACTATAGACCAATATCCTTAATGAACATAGATACAAAATTCTTGAACAGGATACTAGCAAACAGACTCCAGCAAGTCATCACGAGGGTTATTCACTATGATCAGGTGGGAATTATACCAGGAATGCAAAGATGGTTCAATATCAGGAAAGCCATCCATATAATTGACCATATTAACAAGCAAACCAACAAAAATCACATGATTATCTCAATGGACACAGAAAAAGCTTTTGACAAAATACAACACTCATTCCTATTGAAAACACTAAAAAGTATAGGAATAGAAGGCTATTTCCTAAAAATAATAAACAGTATCTATCTAAAACCATCAGCAAACATCATCTGCAATGGGGATAAACTAGGTGCATTCCCAATAAGATCAGGAGTGAAACTAGGAAGGCATTATCACCTTTATTATTCAACATTGTACTAGAAAAACTAGCAGTAGCAATTAGAGAAGAAAAAGAAATTGAGGGTATTAAAATTGGCACTGAGAAGACCAAGCTATCACTCTTTGTGGATGACTTAAAGAATCCTAGAGAATCAACTAAAAAGCTAGTTGAAATAATCAACAACTTTAGCAAAGTTGCAGAATATAAAATAAACCCACGTAAGTTATCAGCATTTCTATACATCTCCAACACATCTCAGCAGCAGGAATTAGAAAGAGAAACTCCATTAAAATCACCTTAGATAATATAAAATACTTAGGAATCTATCTGCCGAGATAAACACAGGAACTATATGAACACAACTACAAAACACTTTCCACACAACTAAAACTAGATTTCAGCAATTGGAAAAACATTAACTGCTCATGGGTAGGACGAGCTAACATAATAAAAATGACCATCCTGCCCAAACTCACCTATCTATTTAGTGCCATACCCATTGAACTTCCAAAAACTTTTTTACTGATTTAGAAAAAACATAACAAAGTTCATTTGGAAGAACAAAAGATCAAGGATATCCAGGTAAATAATGGAAAAAAAATACAAAGGAAGGGGGCCTTGCAGTCCCAGATCTCAAACTATATTATAAAGCAGTGCTCATCAAAACAATTTGGTACTGACCAAGAAACAGAAAGGAAGATGAGTGGAATAGACTTGGGGAAAGTGACCTCAGGAAGACAGTCTATGACAAACCCAAGGACCCCAGCTTTTTGGACAAAAATCCACTATATGACAAAAACTGCTGGGAAAATTGGAAGACAGTGTGGGAGAGATTAGGTTTGGATCAACATCTCACATCCTACACCAAGATGAACTCAGAATGGGTGAATGACTTGGAACATAAAGAAGAAAACTATAAGTAAATTAGGTGAACACAGAGTATTATACATGTTAGACCTTTGGGAAGGGAAAGATTTTAAAACCAAGCAAGACTTAGAAAGAGTCACAAAATGTAAAATAAATAATTTTGACTACATGAAATTAAAAAGTTTTTGTAAAAACAAAACCAATGTGCCTAAAATCAGAAGGAAAGCAACAAATTGGGAAACAATCTTCATAACAAAAACCTCAGACAAAGGTCTATTTACTCAAATTTACAAAGAGGTAAATCAATTGTACAAAAATATCAAGCCATTCTCCCATTGATAAATGGGCAAGGGACATGAATAGGCAGTTTTCAGTTAAAGAAATCAAAACCATTAATAAGCATATGAAAAAGTGTTCTAAATCTCTTATAATCAGAGAGATGCAAATCAAAACAAGTCTGAGGTATCACCTCATACCTAGCAGATTGGCTCACATGACATCAATGGAAAGTAATGAATGCTGGAAGGCATGTGGCAAAGTCAGTACGTTAATGCATTGCTGGTGAAGTTGTGAATTAATCCAACCATTCTGGAGGGCAATTTGGAACTATGCCCAAAGGGCTTTAAAAGACTGTCTGCCATTTGATCCAGCCATAGAACTGCTGGGTTTATACCCCCAAAGAGTTAATAGGGGAAAAGACTTGTACAAAAATATTCATAGCCTCACAATTTTTGGTGGCAAAAAATTTGAAAATGAGGGGATGCCCTTTAATTGGGGAATGGCTGAACAAACTGTATTATCTGTTGGTGATGGAATACTATTGTGCTAAATGGAATAATAAACTGGAGGAATTCCATGGGGACAGGAACAAATTCCAGGAAGTGATGCAGAGTGAAAGGAACAGAACCAGGAGAACATTGTATACAGAGGCCGATACACTGTGGTACAATCGAATGTAATGGACTTCTCCATTAGTGTCAATACAGTGACCGTGAACAACCTGGATCTACGAGAAAGAACATGATCCACATCCAGAGAAAGAACTGTGGAAGTAGAAACACCGAGGAAAGGCTTGACTACAGGGGCCGAGGGGGTATGATTGGGGATGTAGACTCTAAATGAACATCCTAGTGCAAATACCAACAACATGGAAATGTGTTCTTATCCAGGACACATATAATATACCCAGTGGAATCCCGCATCGGCCATGGGAATGGTGGCAGGAGGGGAGGGAGGAAAAGAAAATGATTTTTGTATCCAATGAATAATGTTTGAAATTGACCAAATAGAAATAATGTTCAAAACAAACAAACAAATAACTCTTGTCATTCATGACAATTATCACTTAATAATCCTTTCATATCAAAGAACACAGTACCTTTTATCTTTTCAAAGACGTTCTTCCACTAGGGCCACAAGAAAGTCACAGAAAGAATTTGGGAAAGGTTGGGAAGAAGGGGAAACATAGAAGAAATTTCTACAATTACAGTGAATATGATAGCTCCATTCTTTCCTCTCCTGGGCAGTAAGCAAGGTGCAAAGTCTTCAAGTATTAATCCATGAGATGGATAGGAAAGGTTGCTGGCAACACTCTACCCATCTATCTTCATTTTGGAAAGCTTGTAGTCACTGCAACATTACATTCAATAGCACTTTAAGAAAAATAAGTCACTCTTCAAGACTAAATGCTCATTTTGGACTTAAGTTGAATATATATATATATATATATATATATATATATATATATATATATATATATACACACTTCACTGAGATGTTTTAGATAAAGAGGACAAACACATTGAAATTCTATAATTAATTCCATTTCATTTCTCTCCCTAGCTGTAGTTTGTCTTCAATTATAATTTTATCACCCCACATTCCTGTTATAGGACCACCTGAGTAATATGCACCAGTAATTCCTTAGTAGAAAGTATAGAAGAAATTTTCCTTAATTGTATATATTGAGAATCAGTAGGAATGTTAAAGTATAGTCACTTCTCTACTTACTATGTCCATTCTTTACTTTTGCCTTAATGATGTAATGATATGTTCTATAGTTTGGGTATTAGAGAATATTGGACATCAAATAATTGACTCATCTGTGCATAATTTAAGGGTACTTCATAAAATGCTTTAATTTAATTTAAACTTATTCAACTTGAATGGAAACCACCTGCAATGTGCAAAAAGTCATGTTTTCTAGCCTATAAGTATTCTTTCCCTAGTAATATTTGAAGAAGTTGTAAAAGAAAAACAAATAGACCCATACATTACTGATTTACACTATGGGTATAATTTTTCTATTCCATAAGAAGTAACATAAGAGCTCATATCTAAATTTCATATCCAAGACAAAGAAAATATTTTATGGGATAGACTGTAATCAAATGCACAAAGTGTATATGCGGTCTAAACCATAAAAAAGAAAATACTGAATACTGTTATAGACAACAGATTGGCATTTAACAGACCTAAGGAAAGCAAATCAATCTCAGTCTCTCTGGAATCAAACTAGCTGCTTAAAGCCAATAAAACAATTTTCAATAAATTATTCTTTAAATCTGAACATTTTAGGTCCAAAACAATTAATTGAATTTGAAAACTGTACATACAAAGAAAATTCAATCAAATATCAAACTATGCAGTATATTTTCATCAATATCCAATCTAATTTTTAAAATGGGTTTTTTTCCACAATTTCCACAAATAGTCATGGTAATAGTTACTCTAGGAAAAAATGGAATTAGAAGTGATAGTATTTCCTTGCAAAAAAGGTATATAAAATTAAGCTTAAGGCTAGCTAACATTTAGCAGTTAGATTGATATATTTACCTGACAACCAGCAAACACATGAATAAAATATGCAAATAGGTATTGCAACATAAATTTTAGTTTAAAAATCATGTGATTTTTTAAATGGTATTTTTTCATTCTTTGCCCCTAAAGCAAATATAGTCAAAAGATTTCCATGATCATGTTTTGTATTCAAGTATTAATATAAACATGCATATTAAGCAAGAATATAGTGATAATAAAATTAGTAACATAATAGTAATATAATGCATTAACTCATATTTCAATCAAAATTGAGTTTGTAAATATTTAGTAATTATACTTAAAATGTCAGATGATTTTCAGTCCCACATTATGCATTATAACACACACGCACCTGCACATATGCATGCGCACATGCACACACACAGAACAGGACTATGACAAATTATTAGTATCTGTATTACAACAAAGCAAATATATTTTTAAAAGCTTAGTAGACACTTGTTCTACTACAAAGACATGTTCCAGTATTCATGTGCAGTGTTTTGTAGAGCCCTTTATTTCCATTAGCATTATAAAATTCTGTTCTTCAGCAAATCAGCAAGAGACTAATGGCACAAATCAATATCATACTCTTCATAGCAACTAATACTGGGTCATTTGTTATATATAGCAGGGGCCACTAGAAGACCAACAGTTAAAAGTATAGCAGGCATTTCAATTTTGAACCCCATTTTTAGAGTTGTAAAAAGAAGGCATTACAGATTGAATGAGTTTTATCTTTATAAAATATACTTCATTGGGCTAAAATGTCTCAACTTCTTAAACTAAATATAAAAATGAACACTAAGCCATAGACAAAAAAAAAAGATAAGAAAAAATGACCACAGGAAAAATTGGTTTATGCCTCCCAGCAAATGATGGTACTAGTAGTGTTGAAAATTGAGAAAATATTTGCTGTGGCTACAAAAGATAAAAGAATTCACTTCTGTGGAGAAGGGGAAGGGAGAGGGCAGTAGAGGAGAAAAGGGAAATTATAGAGTGGCTTCGTAATTACAAAGGTCTTCCAAAGAACAAGAAGACCTATATTCCCCAGATGGAGAGACAGTAGAGGTACCAAGACCAGAGAATCCTGAAGTCCCAGAAATGTTACAAAACTCCTGAACACTCACGGCAAAATCCTTTCCATTTTCCATTTCAAGAATTCACACTACAATGAAGAAAAATGGTGTGTACTCCCCTCTATGCAAAATTGGAGATCAGATTGATAATTATCTTGATATGACAACTTCCATACAGGAACATTAGTTACAGCAGAGACTTATAGCATCAAAGGGACTCTGGGGTATGGGGAGGGTGTGAGAAGGGGGAGGACAAGCAAAGAACAAAAGTGACCTCTTATGTAAAACTCTACATATAATATAGTTAGGTATGCTTATATACATTTTGATGAAGAATGATTTACTAAGAACCTCCACTAATGCTCTAAAAGTAAGTTTGTCATTGGTGTACTCTAATAACCAAAGTTATGGCAGATTTGAAACAAATAATAAGAAACCTGAAAGGATGTTGTAAGATTATCTACTCAAATTCATACTGCTCAGAGCAAAAGGATTTTATTAGATACCTGTGAATGATGGGAAAGAAGTTCCATCCCCTTTAGGGACGGTGACAAACTCAAATCAATAGAAAAGCTTAAAAGTATAACATACACGATTAGTCTGAACTATTTAAAATTAAGCTCAATAGTTCTGTCTCCAGAAGAAAAGCAAAACACAAATCTCTTCCATTCCAATGAATCACTAGCATTTCACTGCCACACAAAAATAATCAAAATGTCTATAGCACAGAGTTGTTTTTGTTCATACCCCAATCTTAAATGACTACTTTTCCTTGTTAATGATACTGCAAAAATCACTGAAAGATTATTTTGAAATTTCTAAACTGTCTAAGAAAAACTGTTCAAAATATACTTCAATGAGTTGCAAACATAGACTGTCAGAAGCAAATTAAAAAGAATGCTCTTCAGGAACATCTGTTCCTTTAAAAACAAACAAAAATTCATTACATTACATTATTTTATTATTATTTTACAATTTTATCATTATTATTATTATATTACAAATACATCAGAACTACATTAATATATGACTTACCTACAAATGAATCAATATGAAGAAAGAAAGCGAAAATGGTCTCCCTGCTCACAAAGAAATTGTTATAATAGCCATGCCTTAAAGCTCATGTACTTACTACGTAGTCCCCAAGGCCCTTAGAAACTTGTGACTTGCAGAACTGTAAGAAGTTTGGTTGGTTGGTTTCACTGGGCACATTATATCAGAAGCAACAAATTAGAGACTACAAGAAAGAAGAATAAAGGAGCTAGCTAAAAAAAAAAATCAAAAATAAATTATCCCACCTAAATCTTGACCTCCTCTCAAATTTTCCATTACTGTTGAAGTTACACCCATCTTTCCAACCACCTGGATTCATATTGTGACTGATCTTTGATAATTTGGACTCCCCCATACTCCTCCCTATATCTAAACAGTTACCCAAACTTGTCATTTTCTTTCTCATTGCTCCTCTATCTACCGCCATTTCAGATCCACTGGAATTATTCAGATTGAGGCCTTTATTTCTGCCTACCTAAGCTATTATAATCATTTCTAAAGTGATTTAACTGAATTTCACCTATCCCCACTTCAATCAATATGTCCAATAATCAGAAAAGTAAATTGAATATTCTACTTTACATAATTAATATTTTACTACTTATGTTAGTCTTTAACTCAAAAAAATATCAATGTTGTCCCATTTCCAAAGATTAAAACATAAATGACTAATCCTGGCAGTCAGGGCCTTTCAACATATACTTCTAGCCTTAACTCCTAATATTCATTTTTAATACACTTTATAATAAATGAGTGGCATGAGGTAAAGGATAGAGCAATTAACTTGCAGTTAGAAACACCTGAGGATAAATCCTGCTTCTGATAATTACTAGAGGATTATTGGCTACAGGCAAGTTACTGAAACTCTCAGAACCTCTCTTATCTCATGTATAGAATGGGAACAACAGTACCAACTTTCCATGACGCTCAAATTGGAGAAATAATGTAAAACCCTTTCCAAACTTTAAAACTACTTTAATTACTACCTCTAACAGCCTATGAAATGTTAATCCATTTAACCTCTCTAAGACTTTAAGTTTCTCCATTCATAAGTGGACAAGGTGATCTCAAAGATAAAAATCAATGAATCTATAAACCCTTTAAAGTACATAATCCTTAGGTTTATTTTACAAATGATCAATCAATAAACATTTATTTAGCATCTATTCTATAATAGGCACTGTGTTCACCACTAGGTATACAAAAAGAGGCAAAAGAGTCCTGGTACTCAAAGAGCTTGCAGTCTAATGGGGGAGACAACATGAAAACAAATATATACAGGATAAAATAGAAAATAATTAACAGAGAGAAGGCACTAGAATTAAAAGGGATTGAGAAACGTTTCCTGTAGAAGGAAGGGATTGTAAGGAATTCAAGACAGACAGAAAAAATGCCCAGAGCTGAAGAGATGGAGTATCTTGTTTACGGAAAAGTCAAGAAACCAGTGTCACTAATGTGTATATGCTGGAAAATAAGATGTAAGAAGACTGGAAAGGTGGAACTGGGCTTCATTATCAGTAGTTTAAAAATGACAAACTACTTTGCATTTGATCCTAGAAACAATAGGGAGCCATGGAATTGGGGGCAGGGTGAGTTTGGAGGGCAGTATGATAATAAAAATTAACTTAATGGCTGAATGGAAGATGGAATGGAGTGGAAAGAGAATTGCCAAGCAGACCCAATAGAGGGGTAATGCAATAATCCAGGCATGAGGTGAAGAGAGCCCATTAGAGTGCTGGCAGCATCGGAGGAGAAAAAGGAATGTATAAAAAAGATTCTGCAAAGCTGATACTGACAGACCTTGGCAAAAGATGGAATCAGCTGGTGTGAAATAGTGAAAGATAAAGAGCACCATTTGGGGCATTTGAAGTTGGATGTTTATTGGGCATCCAGATGTTTGAAGATAAAAGATTGGAGATTAGCAGTTCCAGGTTAGATAGCAGATCTGGGAATCATCAGTAAAGAGATGGCAATGAATCCATGAGAGCTGATCAGATCACCAAGTGAAACAGTATAGAGAGAAGAAAAAAGGGCCCCAAACCTAGAAGGATCCCAGTGGTTAGAGAAAGTGTTCTGGAAGAGAATATGAAAGCAAAAGAGAAAGAGGAGAAGTTAGGTGAGATGAGAACTAGTAGAGAGTCATATTCTAAAAACCTAAGAGAGAAGAGAAAATCAAAGGAGAAGAGAATGGTCAGTAGTGTCAAAGGATGCAGAGAGGACAAGGAGAATGGGGACTGAGAAAAGTCCAACTAAGAGATCATTAGTAACTTATAAGAGCCATTTCAGTGGAACCATGAGACTGGAAACTGGATTAGAAGGGGTTAAAAAATGAAGGAGGGAAGTGCAGGCACCTATTATAGATGGCCTTGGCAAAAAAGATACAGGATGACTGTTAGGGATGGATCAGGTAATGGATTTTTTCATGGTGGGGAAGACCTAGATATATTTGTATGCAGTAGAAAGTCCACCTGTAGAAAGGGATAGATTGGAAATAAGTGAAAGACGTGGGATGACAGAGGGGATGATATGTTGGAGGAGATGGAATGGAATGAAATCGATTAACAAGCAATCTACCCTAATAAGTAGAGGGGGTTAGTCTTGAAAATTAGTAAGTTCATTTCAACACATGGGATAGAATTGTAAAGGAAGAAAATAGTGACACAAGGTATATAAGTAATATGAGAGGAGTAAAACAAAAATATGAGAGGAGGGGGAAAAGGAAAGATCAAAGCAAGGGCCTCAATTTTTTCTGTAAAATAAGAGGTAAGGTTCTCAACTGAGAAAATGGGTGAGGAGGAGCCATGGGAGCTTTGAAGAGGAATAAAAACCTTGGAGTGCCTCTGTAGATAGTGGGATAGTGAGTTAATAATGGAGGTATAACAGGACTTGCCAGAAGCAATGAATTGAAGTTATGTGATATAACTTATATACACTGGATTCAATCAGTGTGGTTACTTAATTTCTCTATGAAGATGGCAAATGGTGGAAGGGATCCAAGGTTGAGTGCTATTAGCTGAAGTTTGGCTGGGCATAATCCGTGATATGATAAGGAAGCCAGGAATTCAAAAAGAAGATGACAGGGTAGAGTTGAAATGGTTCATCAAGGGATTATGCTGGGGAAATGAGGATGGAAAGTCTAGTGCAGAAGAAAGAGCATGGGAGAGCATTGAGAACTTAAGGATTTGGATGTCATTGTGGGGTAAAAAGAAAGATTTTATAAGGGAGGGAAGGAAGTAAGGGGGGAGAAGTAAAAACAACTATAGATTATAACTGGAGGAGAGGATTCAGGCATTCTTAAGACAGAAAGGTGGTACCCAAATCACATTTGTTAGAGATGGCAAGATCAAGGGTATAATTTTTGTATGTGTGGCTGAGGTGAGATGGGGTAGAAGAAGGTCCAAGCATATGAGTAGGAATTAGGGGAGAATAAATATGTAGGCTAACTGTGAAATGATTTTTCCAAATGGCAAGATCTAAAATCAGTAGCTTTCACTATACCATTTTACTTCTTTCTATTCAATCACATTCTGTCATGAAAACAAATAATTATCATACATCTTACCCACACCAAACTAAACTTGTTCCAGAGCTTTTTATCTCTAGACTTAAATCAAATTTGCTAAACAAACACTGCATAACTGAAATATATTTTTTCTTTAAAATAGACCCCAAATGACAGCAAAGGAAAGCGATAAATATTGGAGGGGATGTGGCAAAATTGGGACACTAATACACTGCTGGTGGAGTTGTGAATTGGTCCAACCATTCTGGAGGACAATTTGAAACTATGCACAAATGGCTTTAAATGAATGCCTGCCCTTTGATCCAGCCATAACACTGCTGGGTTTGTACCCCAATGAGATAATAAGGAAAATAACTTGTACAAAAATATCTGTAGCTGTGCTCTTTGTAGTGGCAAAAAAATTGGAAAATAAGGGAGTGTCCTTTGATTGGGGATTGACTGAACAAATTGTGGTATATGTTGATGATAGAATATTATTGTGCTAAAAGGAATAAAGAACTGAAGGAATTCCATGTGAACTGGAAAGACCTCCAGGAACTGATGCAGAGTGAAAGGAGCAGAACCAGGAGAACCTTGTACACAGAGACTGATACATTATGAATGCACAATGGAATGTAATGGACTTTTCTACCAGTAGTAATGCAATGATCCAGGATAATCCAGAGGAATTTAGGAGAAAGAATGCTATCCACATTCAAAGAAAGAACTGTGGAACCAGAAATGCATTAGAAAAATATATGATTGACTATGTAGTACAATAGGGATGCGATTAAGGTATTGATGCTAAACCATCACTCTACTGTAAATATGAATAACAGGGAAATAGGTTTTGAACAATGATACATGTATAACCCAGTGGAATTGCTTGTCTGCTTTGGAAGGAGAGAGGAAAAATCTTGGGAAGGGAGGATCATGAATCATGTAACCATAGAAAAATATTCTAAATTAAAATTAAAATGACACCCCCCAAAAAAAATCCAATATTTTCTGCAACCCTGGGCCTTGGAGAAGGAGAAACTAATTTTTTTTTCAGTAATTCTTTTCTCTGAAAATATTCTTGCAAGTATCTACCATTCAACAAATGTTTTAAGATTCAAATTAATTTTACCAACTAAAATAGATTTTTCCACTGTCAATTCTCACCATCTGTAGCATGTATACGTGTATATGTATTCTATCTTTATTTTTATCCATCCATATTTGTGCACAGAATGACCATTACCTTAGAATCATCAAAAAATGATTTCATTTTCAGGTTAAACAAGTAGTTAATACAGTGTGGCTTACTGAAATTTAACCCTGAACATTTACTAGATTGGTTTTCAATGAACAAATACTGCTATGTATCCAAGAAAGGGAGAAAGAAAAAAATAATCTTAACCCTAGTAGCCTTAACACAAAGGAAGCTAAAAAGGCGGACAACAAGAACAAAAGGCTATGTTTTCTTACATCAATATGTATTCAGTATTATGCTCTCTATTTCTTTTATAAATATCTGAGTTAAAGTAAAACATACAGTTAGCATTTATATCATTCATTACCATAAAAATTCACAAATGAATGCTTATTAGAAGAAATGTTTATTACATTTTAAAATGGCTTACAAAGACATAGAACCAAAATAAAGGAAAAGATGGGCCACTGTGAAAAAGCAAAATACAAGATATCAGAAATAGTCCCTATAGAGAAATGCAAGACAAAGGAAGCATTAAAGTATAAACTAAAAAGTGACCAACTTCATTTCTTAAAAGGCAAAAAGTGTTTTGTGAAAAGTTTTAATATGGAAAATTAAGAAATATTTGAAATACTTAAAAACTATGCTGCAAAAGATAAGAAGGTCGTATAACATTATTTGGCTTCTAAAATACTACATTCAAAATCTTCAATCTTTACACACGTACACACACACAGTTAACAAATTTAAGAACTTAAGTGGCAGTATGACAATTTATAAGATAAAAAATTTAGCTCTTTTAATCCATTAAAAGCAACTTTGAGAACTGTGCTCAATAATCATGATTCTTAAAATATTAAATACACAAACTGGTCAACATCATGTGATTATAATTACAATAAATAACTTTAATAAAGCTACTATAAGATAAGAATGAATGGGCAGATTAAAAAAAAGTATTCATTAGGTTCTTACTGTGCTCAAAAACTCTGCTGAGCATTGGGGATACAAATATAAAAGCAATAAAGTCCCTACTTTCATTGAACTCACTTTCTAATAGAGAAAGACAACATTTATATGAAATTTCAGTTGCAAGTTAGATAGAAAGGAGGAAGCTATCTGGTTCAGTGGATAGAGTGCCAGAACAGGAGTCAAGAGGACTTGGTTTTAAATCTGGCTTCAGACACGTCCTAGCTGTGTAACCCTAGGCAAGTCTCTTAATCCTAACTTCCTATCCCTTGCTACTCTCCTTAGAATTGATATTGAAAGTGCAAATTTTTTTTAAGTTAAATGGAAAAAAAGCCCAGTAGCCTTTAGAGAGCAACAGCAAAACAAACGATAATTCATCCTCTGTAGCATCATTTCAATTAACAAAAGCCATATCTATTTCTAATGTAGAGCTATTTGGAGTCAAGAACTTTCTTTTCTTCAACTGTAATAACTGTGTTAGCTGGAGGGCTGCAAGGCAGTTTCCAGGCTGCATCTCCCTCCAGGGTTGCTTGCTTAGACTAACACAGCTTAAAATTTCAGTAAGAATTCTGAGACACCCTGTACTGTCCTAAGTATTCTTCTCTAAGAAACCTCTCTTTCCCTAGGTAAACAGCCTCAATTCCTTCAACCTTGAGCTCATAGGCCCTCACCATCCCAGTAGGCCTCTTTTGGTCACACTCTAGTTTATCTAGGTCTGTCTTAAATTGAAGCCCCAAGAATGAGATGATATTCCACAAGGAGTTTGACAGAACAGAAAAGGACTATTGCCTCCTCGTTCATGTTAGCAATTCTTCTAGGCCTGGACTGGATGCTCTTCTAGGCTTCCACATCACACTTCTAACATCTGATTACACTTCACTATGCCCCTAAGTTCCTCTTCATACAAACTGCCCATTTCTAACCATGACTATCCCATACTGCACTTGTGCAACTTGTGCTGTTTTGTTTTTAACCAAGTTTACAACTTTACATTTTTTCCTAATAAAGCTCATCTTCTCAGATCAAGCCTAATGCTTTAACATATCAAGACCTTGCCAGCTCCTCTCACCCTTCTCTTCTGATTTTGTGTCATCTGAAAATTTGATGAGCAAGTTATTTACCTAAGTTGTAGAGGAAAAAAAGGTTAAAAAGCACAGATCTTTGGAGCCCTCCACTAGAAACTTGCCAAGTTAATAGGTAACTTTCAATATAGTGAAGTATATAGACTGATAACAAAATCTACTCTTTCTCCATTCACTGATAACAAACCCAAATGTTTTCTACTGTATTTTCCTGTTTTGGTCCCCGGATTTCTATAAAAGTAAGCCATCTTACTATTTAGTGCTTTAAAACCAACTATTTGATCTATTTTAATTTCTTTTTAATAATATATATCCATCAAGAGCTACAGTCAAGTCACAAGTTTCATGCCACCTTATGGATTTACTTTTTCTTATATCTAGAAGGCCAAATTTGCCTCCTTGTTTTAAAACATGTCATTTCTATTCCATAGGGTCTAAACTTTGTGCATTTCTCTACCAACACCTGAGGATATAGATGAAATAAAAATCAATAACAAGGATTAAAAATAAATATAGAAAGACTTACATGAGATGCAGCTTAATAAGAGATACAGAACCAAAGAGCTACATATGGAATAAATGCAACCATATTTTAAAAAGAAAACAAAAGCAACTTAAAAAGGACATTGAACCAATGTACTATTAGTTTTCTGTCATTTATTTGGGCCTATGGTTTTAAAGGAAAGGAGTTTTAAATAAGATTCTATTCTATATTTTCCAGGTTTGTGTTGATGATTATTTAGAATAAAAAAAATTATAAGGTCTCAATTGTGAATTTTGGATTTTCTACGCCCTAATTAGTTTTTAAAATCCTAAAAAAGGATTTAAGGATTAAGTGTTAAGGATTATGTGTTGAGGAGGATGGCCTATAACTGACATGTGCTAGCAAGTGACAAATAAGAAACAACTGACAGACTCCTTGGGCTGTCATAAGTCAAGCTTAAGCGACCATTGGTACATGTGAGATGCAGGAAGTGATGTAAAAAAAGAATCTATATATTTCGCAGCTCTTCCTCTCTCTGGGCTATCTTTCATGGAGACGAGGCTCTGGCTCTCTCACAGAGACTTTGCCCTCACTCTGTCTCTCGCTCGTGGAGACATTGTTCTCTGTCGGCAACATGTGACGTACTGGGCGGCGCTTGGGGTCTTGGTCTTGGCATGAGCATGCTAGGTGAGTTTAGGCTGATTCCTTTATCCTTTACCTTCCAAAAAACTATCCTCTTAGGAAGCCCCTAATCTTCTGAGTAGGCCTCGTGGCTGAATTCTCTGAACTTCCCTTGGCTTAGGCTAGGCCTGAGAAATCTCATACCCCTCTCTCTCTTCTTAATTCCTTCCCTCTATATTAATTAAACCACCATAAAATTCCCAATCTGACTTGAGTAATTTTGGGGGGATTTAAATTAATCCCTGGCGACCACTACTATATTATATTCAGTCAAAAGCCTCCAAATTTACCCCTTACACAATGAAGCAGATAATCTGACCTCACTTAGATGAAATAAGAAGAGATATTAAATGGAGACTATTTGATCACAAATTATTTTTAAAGGTGCATCAAAGAATTACATTTTCCTTTAGTTTCTGGTTGTAATAATTAAAATTATGTGACCAAATGTAATAGATAAAATTTTGGTTCAACAAAAATAATAATGGTGAAAAAAAAAGAACTGTGGTTGATGTATATAAAATTAACTTAAGTCAAAATGTTGTTAGTAGCTCTTAATAATTTAATTTAGTATAAATATAGAAATAGGAGGGAAGTCAAAAATATTTCGTAGCTGAAAGAGGAAAAAGACAGGTAAGGCATTTTGGAGAAGGCAGATTCATGGTTTTGCAAACCAAAGTTGGCTCATGCACTGAACGAAGCAGGAGAGATTCTACAGTGTCAGGAAGGGTTATAAGGGCACTCAGAGTCAGTTGTAGGGAATGCTCCTGTCTCTTTGAGAGCTGGGAGAGATCACTTCCTACTGTGGTTCACTGGACTTTCTGTGGGAAGCCATTTGCCTTGATGTTGTGATACTTCGATTAATCATCATGTCTCCAAAATAGAGATTTTATCCATCAGGATTTCTCCTGTTCCCATCAAACTTGTTCCTGTGTTCCAGTAACCTAATAGATTTCATCTATACTGTAAAAAAGCCAACCATATCCCAGAGATCTGTCTCTATGGAGTGAAGTCATAGCCATATTGGCTGGACCCACTAGGGTGACTTCACTCCCACTTTCACCTTATCTATTCCAACTGAACTATAAACTCATCCACCAACATTAATTGGAGGGCCAGTAGGTCAAGAAGATAGATAGGAGTTTGGGTTCAAGGCAGACAATGGAGGAAAGGTAGCATCAAGACCAGAAGAGGATTTCGTGAGAAATCTGTAGTTTAGAGGGAGGAGAATTAGAGAAAGCGAGAATTAGGGAATCTTATTTCTTGGCCCTCCTTCCTTTCCCTGTGTTGAACTACTCAATAAACCCATATAACTTTTTATAAAAAGCAACAGCAGTCAGATTGTGTTTTATCAGTTAAGCAGGTGGTGAGACCTACCAAACTGGATCATACTCTGTTACAGACAAAGCAGAGTACTTGATCAGACTACCATCAGTCTAGATCAATTAGGAAACTTATTTCATAGCCTGCCACCCTAGAGCTCTTATCCGAAGAAATTCAGCTCACTCCCCAACAAAGTTCCAATCCCATATGGAAATCCCATAGCCTCTTCAACAAGGGCCTCACCAGTGTAAGCCCCTTCCTTTAGCTCGAGTCATAACACCTAATCTATGCAGCGAAGAATGCTTTTTTGGCCAAACTCACCAATGCTGAATGAATCTTCATAAAGAGCCTCAGAAAATGAACTGCAGAAAAAAAGCCTCCTCTTCAGCCAAATTCATCCTAAAATGCCTCCTCTGGGGTCCTTGGGCTGGCTTTTTTATAAGCAGTTTCTCCACTTCATTTCCTGCCTCTCTCCCACTTCAAAGGACCCAGTCATAGCCTTCCAATTTGCCTGGGACTGCCCAGAGGGTAGTACTTGTGATCTTTGGGGGTGTGAACTTTTTCTAGTAAAAGGCTCTTACTAAGTGAAAGGAGGGGGTTCTTCAAATTCTTGATTGATTAACTTAAAATGAAGGAAAGGAATAAAAAATTCCCTTTCACGTGGTGTTGGCCTCAGAGCTCACATTCATCACTCTGAGACAATCTACATACAGTAAGAATGCCGAAAAAGTTGAACCAAAAGAAATGAAAAACAAGATGATCTCAAAAAATCCTGGAAAATCAAATGAAGTGATGAAATGTGAAGTGAGCCGAAATATGAGAAATTTACACACAGTAACAGCAATAAAATATGAGGATCAACTGTGAATGAACTATTATTATCAGCAATGCAAGGATCCAGGATTCAATGCAAGGATTCAAGAGACTCATGACAAAAAATGTTATCCATCACCAAAGAAGGAACTTAGTCTGAATGCAGACTGAAGCATATCATTCTGCACTTTATTTCCTCCATGAATTTTTCTCTAACATAAGTGATGTCTTCTTTCACAATATGATAAACATGCAAATATATGTAATATAATAATGTATTATCTGTTGCCTTGGGAAGGTGGATGGGGAAAAGGGAGAATATATGGATCACAAAATATCGGAAAAAAATTGAGAACAATTTAAATAAATACATTAAGAATGGCTTGGGAATTACCAGGAAAAAAGAACAAAGATATCATTTGGTTACAGATTTCTGAAATCTAGCATTTCAAGGTCTCACACATTTTTTCATTAGTAATAATTTTATTTCATTCCAAAATAACTATTAAGCATCTAATATGCATAAGTTTATGTGTCAGTCACTGGGGAATACAAAAATGAAAAATAGAATAGTTCCTGCTTAAAAATACTAATAGCGATGACATTTCATATACACAAGTATGGGTGATACAAGGGAGAATACAGAAACAAAGAAGAGCTCCAAAGTAATATAAAATAATTTGAGAAGAGAGATCACCATGTGCTGTATCCAGGAAGATCGGGAAGTCAACAGCTTAGCAAAAACATGAAGGAAAAACAATTTTTCAATATGTGCACATGAGGAAGAAATATGTTCCATCAAGAATTCACAAGTACATAGGGCTTTCAGCTTTATGAAATGCTTTTCCCACAATAACTCCAAGAGAAACAATTATCCTTCCCATTTTATTGAGAAGGAAACAGAATCAGAGAATAAAACATTTCTAAATGGTCTCACATCTAATGAATTCCAGTCTTGGAATCTAGTTCCAAACACAGACTATGTAACTACAAGAAGTTAAGAAAGTACTGGACAAGAACATGGAAAAAATAGTTCCATAAATTCCTAACCAAGGAAATACAAAAATGAATATTGCATCAATAATCAAGACTTTTTGTTTCTAGCTGTGTGACCCTGGGCAAGTCACTTGCTCCCCATTGCCTAGCCCTTACCACTCTTCTGCCTTGGAGCCAATACACAGTATTGACTCCAAGATGGAAGGTAAGGGTTTAAAAAAAAAAAAGACTTTTTCTTTCTATCTCTCTTTTTCCCAATACTGTTTCTTAGGTTTGATACATATTTCTTGAAATTTTCCTACCTAATACAGTACCCATTTTTAAAAATATTACAATTTAAATATATATGTGACATTTTGGTTTCGTGGAACATGTGATATTTTGGTAATAAAAATTATTAATAGACAAATACACAGAATGGAGAAGATCAAGATGGCCTCGTAGAGGTAGTGAATGTTCACACCTCTGAAAACCCTTCCTCACTGAATTAGGAAATTAATTTGAGGATTATGTTGATGGAAAGATCAGATTAGCCAACCTCCTTTCCCTCCTTACCCCGTCCCTTTCCTTCCTCCCTCCTCCTTTCCCCCATCAGTTGGCTCTTCAGTTGTTACCACTAGAAATCAGTTCTGAGTGAGTATCTTCATTATCAGACAGATTCAGATCAGATTCTCTTTTTGATAAGTTTAAACAAGGAGGTTTATTTAGGAGAAAGGGCAAGGTAGGGAAGTTGATGGTAGAGAGGGTTTGGGTTTCCCTAATCCTACAATACTCCTAAATTGAAGGATAGTGGAATAGAGTTGTTGATTTGGGAAGATGGATAACAAGTTTGAGGATTTTAGTCACTTGAGTCTTGAAGGGAGAAATCAGTGAGAGCAAGATCTTTTCAGTCTTTACTCCTTCTTGTACCAAGAGCAAGAGACCAAAACTCTCAGTTTTGCTGTTCCTTGCTGCAACCATCTTTCCCGGTCACCATTCCATTCAGAATACTTTCCTTGATTGACAGTTCTGAAGATCCTTGTTCCTTTGGCTCTGCTACAGGCTTTTTTACAATTTTTCTCATCCACATCACTGATTAAAAATAAAATGCTCCTAGGGGACTGAAAAACAAATCTAACAACAGGACATAGCTAAGGAACCCTCCTGCTGGACTCAACTTAAAAGGTACACCCCAAAAAAGTCTGAATTCAAGAATACTCAGGTTTAAGGGAAAGGAAGAAGGAAGATCCCAGGACCCCTCCCTCACCCACAGAACTGAGCCTCCAGCAGTGGCTGAAATCTCTGGGCAGGCAGGGACACTAGTCTGGAGGGAGTACTTTAGAGGGTGAAGCTGTGCCCAGGCTCAGGGCTCCAAATACAGGCAGCAGGGAGACAGCTCGAGGAGAAGCACAGAAATATATTTTGCCTAGATTAACAGAGGAAAAAACAGATTACCTAAAAAACCCCATATCAGAAATCAAAATTGAACGAGCCATCAAAGAAATCCCTAAGAAAAAATCCCCAGGTCCAGATGGATTCACAAATGAATTCTATCAAACATTCAAAGAACAACTAATCCCAATATTATACAAACTATTTGATAGAATAGGAAAAGGAGTTCTACCAAATTCCTTTTACAACACAAATATGGTACTGATTCCAAAACCAGGAATGTCAAAAACAGAGAAACTACAGACCAATCTCCTTAATGAATATAGATGCAAAAATCTTGAATAGGATACTAGCAAAAAGACTCCAACGAGTGATCATAGATTTTATCAACGAGTGATCATAGATTTTATCAATATGATAAAAGACAAAGGGTTTTAAGTATTGCCTTGTCATCATAGACAGTCTGCCTAGATGGCCAGAAGTTTTCCTGCCAAAAAGAACAAAACAGCATTTGTGGTCAAAATCCTATTAAAAGAAATCATAGGGAGCAGCTGGGTAGCTCAGTGGACTGAGAGCCAGGCCTAGAGACGGGAGGTCCTAGGTTCAAGTATGGTCTCAGACACTTCCCAGCTGTGTGACCCCGGGCAAGTCACTTGACCCCATTGCCTAGCCCTTACCACTCTTCTGTCTTGGAGCCAATACACAGTATTGACTCCAAGATGGAAGGTAAGGGTTTAAAAAAAAAAGAAAGAAAGAAATCATACCTAGATTTGGGATTCCCACAAAATTGGACTTAGAATGTGGAATTGACTTTACTCAATCAATATTAAATGAAATTTATAAAAATCAAGCAATACAAGCAACATACCACACACCGTATCATCCCCAAAGTTCAGGGCAAGTGGAGAGATAAAGACATCAAAACATTAATAGGAAAATTTTGTGCAGAAACACATGAAAAATGGACAGACATTCTACCATTAGTTCTGTTCCATCTTAGAACAAAACCCAGTGGAGATCTGCACATCTCTCCAATTCAGATGCCTTATGGACATGCAATTTATCAAGGAAGGACTTGTAAACCAGCTTACAATGCAATGATAGGTGGAGACTGTCAATTAACAAAATATATTCAAAGTTTACAAACATGAATAAAATAGTTGAAATGGGCTTGATACAACAAACAGTACCCCTGGATTACAATTTGCACAACATCAAACCAGGAGACAAAGTATACTTAAAAAATTTCAATAGAAAATTGGCTACAGAGACAAAATGGACTATAACACATGAAGTATTGCTTACTACCCCAACAGCTATAAAAATTGCAAGGAAAGAATCATGGTTCCACTATTCTCACATAAATCCAGAAAAATTCAACATCACTGTAACAGACATAGAAGAAGATGATTTGACAAAGGTAGTGCTGAGAAATGAAACCAAAAACTGATTAACATCAAATAAGTACACCACAAAGAAACAAAAGCAACACAAAATGTTAGAGACAACAATATCCCAACAGTCAAGCATGCCACAGCAAGAAGACAGCTTTCCAGCCCAGAGGAAAAGCATCCCTGAGGAAAAGATTTTAAACCAGCCCAGAGGAAAAGATTTTAAAACATCCCAGAGGAAAAGCATCAAGAAAAGCTGCTAAAGAGAAGAAACAAAGAAAAAATCTGAAATGGACAAATAAGACCTTGAACTTTGTAAATTTGTTTAATAGCTACTAAAGAGAAGAATCAAATAGAAAAAGCTGAAATGAACAGCTAAGACTTTGAAATTTGTAAATTTGCTTATACAAGAAGAGAACAAACGGAAAATGAGACATATGTAAGACTGAATGCACTGACATAAAACAAAATCAATTTCACATATTAGGGAAATAGCATGCATCACTACATAACTAGAAAGAAAGAAGTGATCCATCAGTCAACATAAGAAGTGGAAATCTGAACAAACTTGATAAGTTTCACTTCAATACAACATTATTAGATACAAAACACAAAATCACAAACTGACATATTGGGAGACCTTGTTTAAATAAACAAGTGTCTGAAATTGTATTTATGCAAAATGTAAATATGTATATAGTTAGTACCATAAGGTCTTAGGCAAATATAAAGATCATTAGATATTTCTATTTGACTGACATGAAGATTAGTGAACTATGTATATTATTGTATTATACGTAAATAATCTTTATAAATAATGTATAAACCTTTATTAGGTTAATAACATAGTGATGTCTGTAAATACGAGGCTGTAAATATTTAGCATAGCATATATGTTGTACAGAAGATTAGATTATAGATTAGACTAGGGACTTAGAAAATTGTTATAATAAATAGGGAATGGATTAGGAGTAAGTTAAGCATAGCATAGACAGTTATACTTAGAAATAGATTTAAGATGCCTTTAAAGACAGTAATGTTTTAATTGTTCATTTTAAAGCTGATGTTGAAATTGTGTTTGATGGAAATATATAGAGATAAAAGAGTTTGCAAATAATAATAGCTATATAAAACAGGAAAACTGTTTGTTTTAGTTTAACTTAGCAAAAGTAAGTAGTATTAGCACTAAGATTCAAATTTCTTTATAAGGGTTTTGTTCAAACATTTATTGTACTAAATTTATTGCAAAACCCTAAAACTACCTTTACCCAAACTTTCCTGCATAGAATTCCTTAGAGTAGATAGAGCATAAAATAGTGATAGAGTAATTTAGGGAAGTTTATTATTTTGGGAGAAGTAGTTAGAAATTAGATTTAGTAGATTGGTAACTATAGTAAAAATAAGTGACTTTGGGAAGGTCACAACCAAAAAAGGAGACGATTGTGGAAAGGAAAAGTAAAGCAAGTTTTGGACTTTCTGACAATTAGGTGGAACAAACAGTAATTGGAATGTTAGAAAGAAGATATTGACAAGAATGACAGTTGGTGGGGGGAGGGACAACTGGGAGTGGCAGCTGGTCTTGTGAGGAGCTCTCCCTTCCTGGACCTGAAACTGGAAGGAGTCTCTCTCCCTGTCTCTGGATAGAAGTGCCTCAATTCCTGAATTTACCATCTGTGTACTCTACCTGGATTCCTGTGATCGTGCTCATTGGACAAAAGGACTTAAGGACTTAAGGGAGGCAGTGTGGACTATGAGGACGGTCTTTAGAGGCATCAGCGCAAAGAGACAGGCCCAACCAGCTCTGAAAGTCAGAACCTTTCTTCCTCTTGCTGTTTACTGCTAAGACTTTGAACTTAAGAAAACTAGCACAGATTAGCATAGACAGGAATAAGAGAAACGTTACACCAGCCTGTGAGGCCTGGACTCAGTTCAAAAGCAGAGAGAGACTCAAACCTCATTTAGGGAAATCTCTCTTCCCTCTTCCCTGATACCTCCCCAATCCAAGCTTGTTATTAAAATTTATCTCTATTTAAATAACCACAGTCAGATAAGAGAACTATCATTTCAGGGGACATAGAGGGAGCTGAACCTCTGGACAGCAAGTCAATTATAAATGATCCTTATTGGACCCCTGCTGGGTGACGAAGTCTAGGTGGAGTCTTGTCCCTCAGGAAGGTCCATGCATGACTGATCTGGGGTATCTGCACATCAGTTCAATAGGGGAGATGTCCCCTCAGACTATCATAAGCGGCCCATTTCTCGGGAACCCCATTTTTAAAAAATGGCAGTGGGCATCTCTCTCCTCGTACCTCACCGGCAGTCATATTACCTCTCTCCCTTCAACTCCTCTATTCCCTGTTACAAAACCTTCAGTGTCCCCTGTTCTTCAATCCCACCCATTTTCCCTATAAATATTATAGTATAGATTCAAAAATCTTAAATAGGATACTAACAAAAAGACTCCAGCAAGTGATCACGAGGGTTATTCAATATGAACAGGTAGGATTTATACCAGGAATGCAAGGATAATTCAGTATTAGGAAAACCATCTACATAATTGACCATATTAACAAGAAACCAACAAAAATCACATGATTATCTCAATAGATGCAGAAAAAGCCTTTGACAAAATACAACACCCATTTCTACTGAAAACACTAGAAAGCATAGGAATAGAAGGGCCTTTCCTAAAAATAATAAACAGTATGTATCTAAAACCATCAGCAAACATCATCTGCAATGGGGATAAATTAGAAGCCTTCCCAATAAGATCAGAAGTGAAACAAGGATGCCCATTATCACCTCTATTATTTAACATTGTACTAGAAACACTAACCGTAACAATTAGAGAAGAAAAAGAAATTGAAGGCACCAAAATAGGAAATGAGGAGACTAAGCTATCACTCTTTGTAGATGATATGATGGTCTACTTAAAGAATTCTAGAGAATCAACTAAAAAGCTAGTTGAAATATTCAACAACTTTAGCAAAGTTGCAGGATACAAAATAAACTCACATAAATCATCAGCCTTTGTAAATATTTCCAACACATCTCAGCAGCAAGAATTAGAAAGAGAAATTCCATTTAAAATCACCCTAGACAATATAAAATACTTAGGAATCTATCTGGCAAGACAAACACAGGAACCATATGAACACAACTACAAAACATTCGCCACACAATTAAAACTAGACCTAAATAATTGGAAAAACATCGATTGCTCATGGGTAGGACAAACTAACATAATAAAAATGACCATCCTACTCAAATCAATTTACTTATTTAGTGCCATACTCATTGAACTACCAAAAAACTTTTTTCTGAATTAGAAAAATCCATAACAAAGTTCATTTGGAAGAACAAAAGACCAAGGATATCCATGGAAATCATGAAAAAAAAATGCAAAGGAAGGTGGCCTTGTAGTCCCAGATCTCAAACTATACTATAAAGCAGTGGTCATCAAAACAATTTGGTAATGGCTAAGAGAAAGAAAGGAGGATCAGTGGAATAGACTTGAGGTAAGTGACCTCAGCAAGACAGTCTATGATAAACCCAAAGATGCCAGCTTTTGGGAACAAAATCCACTATTTGATTAAAAACTGCTGAGAAAATTGGAAGACAGCATGGGAGAGATTGGGGTTGGATCAATATCTCACACCTTACACCAAGATAAACTCAGAATGGGTGAATGACTTGAATATAAAGAAGGAAATTATAAGCATATTAGGTGAACACAGAATAGTTACATGTTAGATCTTTGGGAAAGGAAAGATTTTAAAACCAAGCAAGAGCTAGAAAAAAATCACAAAATGTAAAATCAATAATTTTGATTACATCAAATTAAAAAGGTTTTGTACAAACAAAACCAATGCAACTAAAATTAGAAGGGAAGCAACAAACTGGGAAACAATCTTCATAACAAAAACCTCTGACAAAGGTCTAATTAATCAAATTCATAAAGAGGTAAATCAATTTTACAAAAAAAATCAAGCCATTCTCCAACTGATAAATGGGCAAGGGACATTAATAGGCAATTTTCAGTTAAAGAAATCAAAACTATTAATAAGCACATGAAAAAAATGTTCTAAATCTCTTATAATCAGAGAGATGCAAATCAAAACAACTCTGAGGTATAACCTCACACCTAGCAGATTGGCTCACATGACAGCTATGGAAAGTAATGAATGCTGGAGGGGATATGGCAAATTTGGGACATTAATGCACTGCTGGTGGAGCTGTGAACTGATCCAACCATTCAGGATGGCAATTTGGAACTATGCCCAAAGGGCTTTAAAAGACTGTCTGCCATTTGATCCAGCCATAGAACTGCTGGGTTTATACCCCCAAAGAGTTAATAGGGGAAAAGACTTGTACAAAAATATTTTTAGTCATGCTGTTTGTGATGGCAAAAAATTGGAAAATGAGGGCATGCTCTTTAAATGGGGAATGGCTGAACAAATTGTGGTATCTTTTGGTGATGGAATACTATTGTGCTCAAAGGAATAATGAACTGGAGAAATTCCATGTGAACTGGAATGACCTCCAGGAATTGATGCAGAGTGAAAGGAGAAGAACCAGGAGAACATTATATACAGAGACTGATACACTGTGGTACAAACAAATGTAATGCACTTCTCTGCTAGCAGTAATGCAATGATCCAGGACAATTCTGAGGGACTTATGAGAAAGAATGCTATTCCCATTCAGAGGAAGAACTGTGGGAAGAGAAACACAGAAGAAAAACAACTGCTTGATCACATGGGTTGATGGGGATATGATTGGGGATCTAGACTCTAAGCGATTACCATAGTAAAATTAATAATATGGAAATGTCTTGATCAATGACACAAGTAAAACCCAGTGGAATTGTATGTCGGCTATGAGGGAGAGGGGAAGGGAGGGAAAGAACATGAATCATGTAACCATGGAAAAATATTCTAAATTAATTAATTAAATAAAAAATTTCAATTAAATAAAGTGCTTGACACCTGATTAGCTATATGGAAAGAGGAAAGTGAGAAGTTTCAGATTGATTACTGGGAGGATACAAAGTTGGATCACTGAAAGGGATGGAAAAATTAGGAAGTGAGTCAGATATCTAAGGTTGGGGAAATTGCACAGAAAGGGTTTGGAATGTCAGAGAGAGGAGTGATTGACAACGAAGGCACTTGGAAGGGGGAGGGCAGAGAGGAGAGAGTGACAGTTGCTCTTGAGAAGAACTCTTTCCTGGATCTCAGGACTGGAAGGAGCTCTCCCTGTCTCTCAGGATAGAAACTACTTCTATTCCTGGATTTTTCTGTACTGTTTGCTCTACCTGGATTCCTATGGATCTTCCACCGGACAAAAGGATTTAAGAGGAGCTGTTTGAACTGTAGCACCAGTCTTTAGGGGCCTTATCCCCTTAGTCGCCATATCCAAGGTACATTCCAAACACCTCTATTATAATCCCATTTCCTTCAATGGAACCATTATATACTTATCCACATCATCTCCTGGTCATCAGTGTGTATGTTCCCTCTCCCTCATTTCCCACATACAATCAGGTACTAAATCCTAAGGAATCTACCTTTATACAATTCAAATTTCTTAAGATCTAAAAAGAACCTAGAACTCAACTGTTCCTATCTCCTCATTTTAGAGATAAAGAAATACAGGTCCTTAGAAGTTAATCACGTGCCCCAGGTTACTTATGTAGTAAATTACAAGTCTAAAGTTCAAATCCAGGACCTCTGACTTTCAAAAAAGGCACCCTTTTATCCTTCAACACTGCTTATTTCTCTCTTAAACCCCTTCACATCTTTTTTTATTCCTACAAACTTCAAACTATATATAATATCTCTACACCAATCTAACCTAAAAAATATTACAAGTCTAATTCTGGAATTGTCCTTGTATAATTAGTAATCTTGGGGAAAGCATTTTCATTTCATTGGTGAATTTAGAAGCCAGATTGCAAGAGATTAGAAATTCACTAACAGGTATTCTAGATTCTAAGCTATCATCCCTCTAATGCATTCTTCACATTATTTTTGCAATTAACCTTATGGTCATTCCTCTATTCAAAATATAATGGTCACTCCTCTACTCAAACATTTGGATGATTCTAAAGCCTACCAAAAAAGTCTCAAGTAACCACTTAACATTCAATGTCTTCTATAATCAGGTACTACCTTACCTTTGCACCCTTATCTCCCATAACTCTCCTCTCCTCCTTGCCCCAAATTTGATAACTTGCTATGCCCTAAACAGTTTCTAATTCAGAATCAACATCCTATCTCCACCTTCAAAATAGTTTTCCAGGAAATCTCCACATTGTCTCAAACAATTTATTCCCACCACTTTTTTGAACATATAGCTTGATCACATTGGCTTATTCTAACTATACCTCTAAGAGAACTAACTACTCATTACTTTACCTTCTCTCTTTTATGGCTTAAGCTACCTTATTTCTTGATACTAATTTCCCTTTAACACATCAATATCTTTCTTGTATTAAAATATAAAAATATAAAATACTCCAAGAAGGTGTTTAAATAAAAAATCAATTAAAATGCATTCATTAAAGTACTACCCCTATTTGCCACTGTGATAAGCCCTGGGACTAAGGGCTTACCAAGAATCAAACATACTCACAGGGACCTTGCCTTGCATATAATCCACAGATAAACAAAACACCTTTTCAATCCTTCAAGAACAAAAAGTCTGGAACAATCTTAAGTAAGATAAATTAATTCAACTAGTACCAAATTTTATTTATCTATTCATCCTCTTTTTCTTAGAAACTTTTCATTTTCCAGAGTAGTGATAATTTCCCATTTCTCTTATAAATAAACATACATTACTAAATTCTTTTAAAGGCAAAGTCATACAGGGAAAAGTTAAGAAAGAGCCTAACTTGAGCGGCATTGACAATTGCAGTGAGACGCTTACTCTTTTGGGGCTTCTAGTGTTTTTTTTGTATATTATAATAAGCCAATAATTTTTAATCATCCAATAGTTTCAGAGCTAAGGGGGAAAAAAAAACCAAAACTTACGTGATATAACACTATCCATATACTGAGGTAAATAAGGAGCCCAAGCATCGATTGTTTCTTTTCGTCCTCCTTGTTCAATCCTTCTCAATTCTGCCAACAGTAAAGCTTGCGCTGCTTCTCTTACCTAAATTGAAATATAAATAGAAAATTAGAAAGCATAAGTATGTTTACTTATAGATATTGGAGGAGTGAAGTAAATGATAATATATATATAATTAAATTTATTGTCTATGAAGAAAAACCCCTTGATATTAATAAAGCAAACCTAAGAACATAGTAGACCAATTATTAATAGAAGGGAAAAAGCTTATTAAATGTTATAATCAACAATAATGGTAATTAATAAACATTTATTAAGTGTCTACTAAGTGCCAGGAACTATCCTGAGCACTGGAGTTACAAAAAAGAGGCTCTCAAGGTACAATATATATAATGCTGATGAATAACAGGGACTTTTTAATAAGAATTTCATAGAAAATTAAATTTAAACAATAAAAGAAGTAACTTGGAAAATCTTGAACCCCCCAGGACTACGTTCCCCTGAATTCCTTTTGTACTTCCCAGCATTCTTTTCCCTTCCTTTATATGCATCTTTACTTTATATAACTTTCTGGGACGACTCCTTCTCTCTCTTCTTTATTGATGCTGTGGTTTGAGTGAGTTAGCTCCCTTTTAACTTTAATTTTTATTTTAATAAATCTTATAAATATAATACTTGAGTTATTGTATATTAATTTTAATTCTCAGAACAGCATACTTATGATAAATTCATAAACAAAATTTAAACCACAATTCTTGAGTAGTTCTGAAGCACATCCTTATATTTTTTTAAATAAATTATTTTATTTTTAACATTCTTTTAAAAAATCTTGAGTTCTGAATTTTCTTGCCCTCTCTTCCCACCATCTCACTGTCTATGAAAGGAAGAAATATGATATCAGTTATGTATGGGAAAGCATGCATAACATATTACCAAAAAAAGGCAAGAAAAACGAAGTGAAAAAATATTCTTCAATCTATATTCAGAGTTCATTAGATCTCTCTCTCTCTGGAAGAGAATAGTATTTTTCAAAGAAGCCCTTCAGAACTGCTTGGGATCACAGTTTTGATCACAAAATCGAAGTCACTCACTTTTGATCCTCATGCAATATTATAGCTACTGTATCAATGTTCTTCTAGTTTGGCTCACTTTACTTTGCATCACTTCATGTAAGTCTTCCTAGGCTTTTCTGAAGTCATCTGGCTCATCATTTTCATAGCACAATAATAATATTATGACCCAATTGCCAGTCATCCTTCAATTTCCAATTCTTTACCACCATAAAAAGGGAAACTATAAGTATTTTTGAACATATAGGTCCTTTTCCTTTTTCTCTGATCTCTTTGGGATATAGACCTAGTGTTGATATTGCTAAGTCAAAGAGTATATATACATACAGTCTTATAGTTCTTAAAACATAATTTCAAATTGCTTTCCAAAAATGTTGGACATTATAATTCCATTGACAGTGGATTAGTGTTCTAATTTTTCCATATCCTCTACAATACTTATCACTTTCTTTTTTTTTTGTCAATTTCATAGGTATGAGGTAGTGCCTCAGAGTTGTTTTCATTAGCATTTCTCTCATCAGTACTTTTGTTTTTTTTAACTGACTGTACATATCTTTGATTTCTTCTTCTGAAAACTCTGTTCATATCCTCTAACCACTTTTATCAATTGAGGAATGGCTTGTATTCTTCTAAATTTGATTCAATTATCCATGTATTTGAGAAATGGGGCCCTTATCAGAAAAACGTGGCTTAAAAAAAAAAAAACTTTTCTCCAGCTTCCTGCTTTCCTTCTAATTTTGCTTACATTGGTTTTTTGGTGCAGAAACTTTTAAATTTGATGAAATCAAAATTAGTTATTTTACTTCCTATAATAAACTCTTCTCTCATCCCTAGATCTGACAGGAAAACTGTTCATATTTCTCTAATTTGCTTAAGGTACTATCCTTTAAGTCTAAATCATATATACCCATTTTGACATTATCTTGATATATAGTGTGAGATTTTGGTTTTATACCTTAGTCTCTGCCAAACTGCTTTCTAGTTTTCCCAGGAATTTTTGATAACTAGTAAATACTTGTTCCAAAAGTTTGTATCTTTGGGTTAATCAAAGAGTAGATTACTATAATAATTTTCTACTGTGTATCATATATATAATCTATTCCACTGATCCACCACCATTCTATCATCCAGGACCAGATTGTTGTCACAATTACTGGCATTATATTGATATAACACAACATGACACAATATATGATATGATATGATACAATATAACATAACTGCTTTATAATATATTTGAAATGTGAAATCTGACACTGCTAGGCCACCTTCCTTCACATTTTTTCCCATTGATTTCTTTGCTATTCTTGGCCTTTTCTTCTTCCATATGATGTAATTTTTTTCTAGTTTTAAGAAACAATTTTTTGGCAGTCTGATTGATATGGTACTGAATAAGAAAATTAATTTCAGTAGAATTCTCATTTTTATTATCTTGGGTAGGCCTACTCATGAGCAATTACTATTCATCCAATTACTTAGATCTGTCTTTATTTCTATAAGAATTGTTTTATAATTGTGTTCATGTACTTCCTAGAGTTATCTTTTGTCCTAAGTATTTTATGTTGTCTGCAATTATTTTAAATGGAATTTCTCTTTCTACATCTTCCTGCTGGACTTTGTTGGTAATATATAGAAATACTGATATATGATATGGTAGATTTATTTTAAAATATGCAACGTCCTCATATTTCAAACTCATCAAACTCATAAAATTATTTAAAAAATTTTTAGCTTTAAGACATCCAGAAACTAGTAAGAGCCAGGCCCAGAGATGGGAGGTTCTGGGTTCAAATTTGGCTCTCGATATACTGTATCACTCAGCTGCTCCCTTCACTCTACTTTTTACAAAAATATTTCTGAATTCTGGTTAATAAACCTTTTCAAAAAATCTTTGACAACATAATTTCACTGACACAAAACAAACAAGCATTTTCCTAAAGTATTTTTTATCCAATTTGATCATTGCATTTTTTTAACATAAGGGATTCTTAAAAATTTATCTATCCTAACCCTTCCTTGGCTTTACTGATGAAGAAAATGAAACCCATCTTCTCTAGATCATAGATTACAAATCAAGACACCTCAGAAATCAGAAGCAGGATTTGGAGTCAGACCCCAAACACTAAATGTAGTACTCTTTTCAGAATATCAAATGGATATGGAAATTATAGTAAATGCTGCCACCTACAACTTCCAGGAACTAATTTGAAATATTATTTAGAGAATAGAGAATTTAGAGAAATTTTAACTTTGCTACACTCTTTAAGATCTCAGATTTCCCCATTCTAAAAAAAGGTATCCAAATAGCATTTTAGAAGAGATATTACTTAATTGCATAACTTTAATATTACCTCAAGGCATCGATCCTGCCATCTACGAGCCAGCATTTCTAGAAGTGGAGGTCTAAATTTATCCAATCCCAATAAGTCTGGAAGCATAACACAATGCATAGCAGCTAGCTGACTCCATCCTGTCGAAATATATCAAAACTATATTAAAAATATTTTCACTTTGAGCACCAAAGACTATAATGAGGGTATTTTAAGAAGATAAAAAGTATATACATTCACATATTCTCTCTAAGATGTCATTTTTCCAACATTAGAAGACACTGAGAAGACAATGGGAAGACTGTTCAAAAAAACTATATAAAAAATATATGTAGATGTCCAAAAGGCATCATTAATTAATCTTTGAAGTAACTACTATTTTAATGCCAGTAAATACACTCAAAGTCCTTAGAAAAACCAACTATTTAATAAGATTCCCATATAAAATAATATTCAAAATATGAAAAAATGTAAAATATGAGTTAAATAATAAGTAAACATTGAAAAACAGCTTTAAAATCTTGGTAAACATACATATTTGAAGAATTCAAATTAAGGGGCCTCCATTTTAGTAATGAAATAATGGTTGTGTGTCTATTTAAACCCAGTCACCTGTGTGCCTCTATGGCAAAATAATTCATGCCCTGCTATATCAGGAATAGTAATTCCTCTTTCTTAAAAACTACCTGATTCTCAGGTCTTCTTTCTTAAAAACTACCTGATTCTCAGGTCTTCCATAGCATTCATATTAGAAATGAGTAAATAGAACTACAACTTTGAACTCAAACATTTCTAAAAAATAGAAAATACTAGCACAACTTCTCTAAGTTTTAAGTTGCTGTCGGTTCAAACTATGGGAGGAAGAAAGTTATTAATTTTCAAAATTTTAGTTCACATAAAGGAACTTTTTTATTTTAAAAGATGTATATGATGATCCACTAGAATATCAGTGGGCTTTTTTTTAATGACTAAAGTATACATCCAGTATAATCTATTGCTCCACAATTTGGAATGTTTCTGAATAAGGCTCATGTTTGTAAATAAGAAACAATTACAAGTAAATTAATTAATTATGGATATATTCTCCCTTCTACTGAAGTATCTGACAAGTTAGATACAAACATCATCATCTGTCAATAAGAAAAGAGATGAGCGGTATCTTGTATAACTGATAGAAAGCCAGTCTTGAAGTCAGAAAGATGTGGTTGAAACCTACTTCTAGAACCTACTTGCCCCAGAAAATTTTTTAAGATCCAAAGTTTGGGTATGGATGCAGCCTTCATCATAAATTTCCAACACCAAGGAATTCATAAGGAAGATTGGACAAAAAAAAAGAAAGAAAATGTTATTGAACGTCAATGAACGTCAAAAGAACCGATGGCCAGATTTTGAAGAAAAGTACAGCAGGGGGCAGGGGATGGGCAGGGAAGTATCACATAATATTTTTAAATGGTGACAAATTTCCCACCTGACACTAATAATTTATCATTCTTGAAAACAGAAACATGATGGACTCTAATTAACCTACCAATTACCATATACTCTTTTATAGACATTATCACCCCCAAAACAGACTCACACTATTTCCTTTTATACGAACCAGTCATTCAAGTGTTATATATGGGGTGGTATTCCTTTGTTTCCAATTTAGTTATTTTTACTAAAGGATCCAAAGCATTACAAACTACAACAAAGATACTAGAAACCCAACCATTTTACAAATTACAATCTAGTGAAATTTTAGAACTACAAAGGAATAAATCAACTAAGGTTTATAGTTTTATAAAGATCCTGGGACTGGCATGATACAAATCATGCTCACCTGACTCTTGGATAAATCATGTAGTTAGCATATGCAAATTATAAGAAAAAAATATTTTGTCCTCTTTCTGCAGCTAAATCTACCTATTTTGGATCAAAATATATAAAATAATAAAAACCATAAGAGATTCTTTTGGAACTTGGTCAATTTTCAAGTACTACATAATTATGAGCTATTATATCAACTGCAAAAGAAAAATATGCTAAAATTTGGGAATGAGTAACTCCTAATCAGCAAAAAATGGTAAGGTATTTCAGCCACTGATCACATTTTGAAACAGTGGATACAGAATACAAAGTTGAGGTGATCCGTCCGTATATGTTTCATCAGAAACACCACCCCACAAGAAAAGCAAATTGTGTCTATGTAACTAGGGTAATCAGGCTACAAGGAAATAAATTTAGCAATTCTAAAATCAGAGAACATGTGGCAAAGAAAAATATAAAACCAACTGTATCCATTTTCTTATTAAAATGTAACATCTTTGTGCTTCCACAGTATAAATTCATGTTATTTAGCTTTTAAGTCTTCAAAAGTAGGATTAAATTCATGATAATAACTATTGATATATATTAGCCAATAATGTCACCAAAAAAGCAATGTGAGGATCCCAGAAATAAGGAATATGAATGTATAAATTAGATAAAAGAACCATGTCATACTAAGATAAAGCATAAATTGAAAGAATAGAATAAGTTGTTAGAAACATAAGAGAAATATACCTTCATTTACTAAGAAACAGGTATGTAAAGCAGGAGTAGGAGCAGGGTCAGAGCCAGAGTGATCAGTATCAGACCGAGCAGAAACAACAGGTGCAGCAGCTTGCAGAAGAAATAGAAGAAATAAAGAGGAGAAAGATTGAGGTATAGCTGTTTCTGAAAAAATAGCTTAGTATTAGTGAAGAATGAAAAAAAAAACAGGCAAAAACTATGAGTCATGTAAAACTGAAAAATGATTTCTTAAATCAAAAATGTGAGATCAAGAGGGGGAAAATGAATGTTTCCATCAACAGATATCACAAAATATTTTAAAGGTCAAACTCCAAAACTAGCTTTTAATATTTAACAGTAAAATAAAAAACACTAGCACTCTAAACACCTCTAATTTTAATGAAGAAAAGATAATTTTTTTAAACAGCAAAAACTGATGTTCTGGTAAAAAATAAAATAAAATTTTGCCTTACTCTAAATATGTTCATTACTCAATTAATTACTGAATTAAGTTGAAAAATAAAAGGATTGAGTTATTTAGTGTAGCTAATGTCTTTATAACAGCATATTTCCTAAGTTCAGATTATTTTGAAATCTCTAAAACCAATTTTGATGAGATACACCCATTTATATTATTCAAAGGCTTGAATGAATATATACCAACCTGAAAATTATGCCTATGTAGTATAGTTATACTAAGAAAATATTTACATTGCACTGTCTCCATTGTATTTTCTTTTTTTTTTTTAAGTTCCTATGATACATGAATTAAAGCTTTCAGAACTATTGGGTACTGTGTAATTCTTAATGTAATCACAGTACAAAACAAATAACACATTTTATTTTTAACACTAACAAGCCTTGACTAAAATTATCATGTGAAAGGGGGAAAGGACCTTATGGCACACACATTGTATGACAGGGGTCAATGTTTAGATTTAGAGGTCACCATTTGACACTTCCTTCCTATGGAGAAATTACCATATGTCATGCACAAGCATCTTCAAATGAATCCCTGTCCTTTATTCTGCCAATGAACTGCAGCAATAGGTTTGGGCTCCTGACCAAATTATGCATTGTCTTCTGACTGGTATGTTTGCTTTGCATGCAGTGAACTGCTTTTTGTCACCATGGGACATCTGCACGAAAACTACTTTGTCATAATTTCCACATGGATGCATCATAATGACAACTCAGCACACATGTGTAATGGATACAGCCTAAATAGCAAAAGTTTGTGTACAATACTAAAAAAGGAAACTTATCTCAAATCAGTGAAATTAAAAAGAAATAGTCTATAAAAGGAAGGAGACAACATACTTTTTCCTTTGACTTTTGGAATTTTAAGTACTTGTGTGCCTGATGCAGAAAAATGAGGGTTGCCTTTAATCATGCAATTGATCATTACCCAAAGTGATTCATTCATTATAATGAATGTATCTGTTCTTCACACCCCTTCCTCCAAAAATCACAGCATTGCCTAAATCGAGCTACAATGACCTTCTAATACATGTCCTTCCCTAAGCAGAGAGATAAGGGCCCCCTCTGTGGCAGTGGCAGTAGTGGGAGAAATGGGAGAATTAGCTTCTATGCCTCAGCTCTCCTTCCTCTTGGGTTGCTGTGAAACTGAGGGAGCCAGGTAGGATCAAGAATCTGATGCTCTAGTTGGTTCCCAAGGAATTGGGACATTCCATTATTTCACTTAGCAAAAGGAAAATTACTCCCTGCAGTAGTTAACTAACATGAATTCTCCCTAATCCACAAAGCATAATAGGAGTAGGAGAGCAAGTAATCTTATGTAAGTATGAATTTGTAAGTAATTGTTTTATGATAGATGAATTAAAAACAACATTAGCAAGGATGTAAGCTAGAATACTTATACCAAGATACTGATTTACTATTAGGCATTATTATATCCCTTAAAATGGAACTTGGGTCATGTTCTAGTCAAATTTAATTGCAAAATAAATATATATTTAAAGGGTATTACAGGTAACTGTAGTTACAAAATTAAAGTTCACAGGATATTTTAGAAAATCCATGTTTATCTGAATCACTTCATAGAAGAAATTGCTTATGCCTTTCTGATAAATTTTCTGGCCATTTGAAATCAAGAAAAAACTAACTGAAACAATGAAACCAATTTAAACATACACTGGACAAGATGTATGCTATTCAAGATAAGAAAGTTTTGCATCACCATAAAAGATTAGGCTGCCTAACCAAGGTCATTTATGTAGTTAAATAATAAAGATAGTACTTAAACCCAGGATCTTTGATTTATACTACACAATTTAGTAAGGATTTTGTTTTCCTAGAAATGAAAAAAACACATCACAGATGTCTGTCCTTCATGAGAAGGGTTAAAAAAAAATAGAAGAAAAAATATTTTAAGCAAAATAACTTTGAGAAAGACAAAAGGCCATTTTATACTTTTGTTCTAGCTGAATGACCAACAGTATGATCATCTATATTTTATCAGAATTCTTCCTTAAAGTCTACTGTTAACTAGTTTACAGAAAATTATAGTTAAAAGGAACTAGAGAGGGGCAGCTGGGTAGCTCAGTGGATTAAGAGTCAGCCCTAGAGACGGGAGGTCCTAGGTTCAAATCTGGCCTCAGCCACTTCCCAGCTGTGTGACCCTGGGCAAGTCACTTGACCCCCATTGCCTACCCCTTACCACTCTTCTGCCTTGGAGTCAATACAAGGTAAGGGTTTAAAAAAAAAAAAGGGAACTAGAGAAAAGATCACTCATTTTACAGATGAAGAAACAAAGGTCAGAGAAGGGAAGTGACTTACCCAGTCATAGAACAAATTTTCATAAAAATTAGTAACTAGAAACAGATTTAAAAGAGATTTATTTCTTTTGTTTTGTTTTGTTTTTTGGAGGTAAAGGATTTGATTTTATTTTCAATTCCATTTTTTCTTACTGGCATTACCTTGCAAATAATAATGTCCTATTTTTCTTTAAAGCATTCTTCTCAGAAAAAAAGATATTCTGCATACTGACTGAATCACCATCAGCCTAGTAATCTATGGCTAGTAACATCCACAGTGTAAGCAAAATAAAATGAATGCAGAAAAAAGGGAGAAATGAAAATTGCATCAGTGAAGCCAAAAAGCAAGATTAATGAAGAAAAGGTACTGATCCATTTCCAAAATAGAATAAAATGAGCTGGTAAGGAAATTTAAGTGATTCTTCCTAGCTTGGCATTTCAAAAATTTATAACAATGATTAATAATTTAAACAAAATCTGAACATGGCAAACCACCTTGTTACTTAGAAATTATAGGGAGGGGGAAGGAGAAGAAAGCTATAAAGAAGCTAGAGGATTCTGTAAGAATAATTTCTATCCTACTCATATACTATTTTTCAATTCTCTGCACTGGATATATCATTAGCAATTCTAATATGAAAGCAATGTTTAACTATTCATAAATTTCATTTTTCCATGGAATGCTACCAGATTTAGTAGATGGACTTTCCACTGACCTTTTAAAAGAGCATTAAGAATTTCTAAAAGATTTTCAAGTTTACTTCCAATTATTTTTTTTCTCATGCTCATCTTTCTGAAATATTGATTTGCATAGTTGGATTCTAGAGTGAAGCATTTCTTTTAAAACAATAAAGAACTTTTATGTATTTTACATAGAATAAGAATTAAAATAATGGATAAATTTAATTTTCTAGTTCTTGGTAAATTTAGTTTTCTAGTTCTTCATACCTGTTAAAAACAACAAAAACTCTTACATAAATTTTCACAAAAAAAGGCACTTCCAAATTCTACAAAATAAGGATACTGCTAAATGTTTTTCTGATTTTTAAAAAAATACTGTTTACCACAAAAGTTTAAATGACATAAAAGGATTACCTTCAAAATACTTTTAATCTTTCTTACCCTACCGCATTAAACTCACTTTCTCCCTTCACTAGTATCTCTTAATTCCTCAAACTTTTAAGGACTTCATTTACCTCTATTCTCCTGGACAAATCTTGACCTAATGAATCATAACTTTAATGATTCACAAACCATGGTAAAATTACTTCTTCCTCTGACTTCATTCCTGGGTAGTCCTTGGAATCTGATTTCCCCATTCACAGGGCTAAAAACAGCTAGATAAAGTCAAGAAAGAAAAGTAATGATGCCTACAACAAATCTTGACATTTTTTCTATGCTCTACTCTTAACTCCTTTCATACTAACTGTCCCAAATCTTTTTTTGCACAAGCCTCCCTCCCAAAACTTGAGGATATTTCCCTACATACAAAGTAAATGGCTTAACTTCCTACTTAAATAAGGACATTAAAGCCAACAGATGAGAGCTTTCTTATATCTTCTTTTCCATAGCTCAAAAATTTTTATCTTCTCTTTTCTCCCCTTATCTTGGAAGACAAGCTATACTCAGTATCAAAGTCTGATCCCATTTCAAATTCTTGTTTTCTCCAGGAGGATCTTGGTCCAACAATAATTTCTTCTCATGAATCTCCAAGTTCTCCTCTCCATTGGCTTCTTCTGACATAAACTCAATTTTCCCAAGATGTAACAACAAAAAAGTCTTCTCTTCCCTCTTTGAACCCATGTTCATACCATCACATCTCTTTTACTCTTCCAAAGACAAACTTCTAGGAAAAATCATCTAAGTCAATTCTCTAGTTTATCTCCACCTACTCTGTCCTCACTGTCATGTATTCTGAACTTGATTCCCACTCACAAATCAGTAATGACCTTTTCAAAAAGGCCTTTTTTCCAATCCACAGACTGCTTGATCTACCTCTAGTATATAACTGATCACCTCCTTCTACTAGATACTCTTTCTATTCTTGGCTTCAGATGGGAGAGGCATCACTCTCACCTGACTACCTTCCTAATCAAGGTATTAATCCTCTCCCACACTCTTACAGTGAGTATTCTATCCATGCTCACACTCTCTCTACATTAAGGGTTCTTAACCCTTTGGCAGCCTGGTGAAGCCCAGGAACCTCTTACTGTATTGTTTTTAAGTATATAAAATAAAATATAAGATTATGGAGGAAATCAATTACATGGAAATTCTTATCAAAATTTTAAAAATATTTTTTTGAAACAAGTCATTGATCCCAAGTAACTGCTCTACAATATCTTCCTTGGAATTTCATTCACTTCCAAAGCTTCAGCAAATACACACATAAAAGTCCTAGATCTATATTGTTAGCCTCAATTTCTCTTCCAAGCTTCATATCCATATCATCATATTCATATGAGAAATAGCCACAAAGATGTCACATTGGAACTTAAACCAACATCACTAAAGTCAAACTTATTTTCCTGCTTTATCCAGCTCCTTTTCATAATTTCACAATTTCTACCATTTCAATCTCATATTCAAACTTTGGTTTTGTATATTTGAATTGATCTTCTCCCTTTCATATTCCACAAGGGCTGTTCAACCCTCCACCCCCATCTCTCTCTGTTCCTTCTACTACTCTCACTCTAGAACTGACTCTCATCACTTATCTGCAATATTGCTAAACAGAAGCTGTTTACTGTGAAAGAATCTGGATTCAAATCCTTGCTTATTACTTGTATGACCAAGATAAGTCACTCTCTGATTCAGTTTCCACATCTGAAAAATAAGGAGGTTGCATTAGATAATCTCTAAGGTGTCTTCAAGATCTAAACCTATAACATAGTATTGCTCAAGAGTATCTTCCTTTTCCATTCATTCTTTACACTAATGCAAGAACCAATATTACTTTCTGTATAGATCAGTTAATGACACTACTCTCTTCAGAAATCAGCAGCTTTATAATGTCTACTGAGTAAAGTTCAAATTACTTTCACATTAAAATATCTTCCTTTTCAGCCTAGTAATGCCCATCGTGCTTCGACAGGCCAGCTAAACCTTGTGAGGGTAGCCATCAGGTCGTCGACCCCTGGTGAACCAGGGCTTTGCTCACCCAGCATGTGAAGACTGCTTTGGCTGAACAGACGGAAGAAACCAATAAGAAGGTTCAATGGCTGAGAGGGCGACACAGCAAGGCACTGTGGAGTGCTCAGGGCTTGTTGGAGCACAAAGGACAACACAGCCATCCAATGCAGCTGAGGAAGTCTCCAGGTGTAACGACTTTTCATGCCACTGGACCCAGGCTTCCAACGCCGAGAGAGTGGGACTGTCTCTGTGCATCGACTTTTCCACTTAAATCTCCTTCACGCACAAGTGTTTTTGTGCACATTCATCTACATCACAGATGAAAGCGCACAAAGACAATCGTCATCCTCGGTTACCGAGAGACTACTACTACTACTAATGCCCATCATCTCAGATTATTACTCTCCATTTAGTCTATTCTCCAACCAAACTTAATTCTTTTTAACTGAATTAATACCTTTTGCTAATTTACTGTCCATTCTTGGAATATTCAGTGCCTCCTTATCTCTGTCTCGACATCACCAGCTTTTTTCCAAGATTCAGCTCAAACACTATCTACAGTAGAAGGCCTTTTCCCAGATCTCATCAGGTAAGCTATTCCCTCTAAAGTTATCTTTCTTCACTATGTCGGTTACAGGTGTGTATATATTTACATGGGATTCCCTCTTCCATTACTATGGGAGCTTCTTTGAGGAGAGATTTGTGTCTTTATATCAACTTTGTCCCAACCTATATTTTTCCATTCTCATTGTACTCTACTTTCCCTCCCACACTCTTGAGTTCTAGATGAATTGGGTTTCTTTCTCTCTCTTCAAACATGAGGTTTCATTCCTGCTACCTGCCTTTGCCCTGGATATTCAAATCTGAAATATACATATACCTTCTTCACCTCAGCTTCAGAAATCTTCTTCCTCCCTTCAATAATGTAGGTTCTATATCTTCTGAAGTCCTTTTTGATCTTCTTAACTGCTGAAGGCCCTCCCTCTTAAAATACTTTGTTGTTTATTTGCTCTATATTTATTCTCTTTCCTTTTTTTTCTGCAAATGCTGTCCTTGCTGGAATGTAAGCTGCTTGCAAGTAAAGATTGTTTTGCTTGTTCTATTTATATTCCCAATGTCTAGCATTGTTAACTGACACATATGATAAACTGATAAACGTTTGCTAATTGATTAGCCTTCCCTTTCCTGACTCCTTCATGTATTGAATTGCCAAAACCCAAAGCAGATATCATCTCAAGCAGTTTATATACTGGTTCATATCTGATCCCTTGTAACCTTCACCTATCTCAACTTCAACCTCACAAGGCATTTTTTGCATTTTTTAATAATGCCTTTATGTTATAGTTATCTATATAGTCAATATTCCTGCTTGGTTATAAATTCTACTGGGGAAAATACATCTTATTTCATTTTTCTATTCTCCCTCAAACCAAGCACAGCAATAATAATCACATCATAAAAATCTGTGATTTTTAATTCATTAGATTCTCAATGTATTAAATGAAAGAATTATGATGGATATTCTTGAAACCTCATCATCATCTCCTTTAGGACTATACTGCTGGAATCCCTGAGAGGTTTTCCAAATGACTTCCAATGACATCCTAAGTTCCTCAGATAAAGTTTAAAAATGCATCTTTCTCTGTAGTCTAAGTTATAGTATTATATCATTATAGTTTTAGAAACTCAAACTTTTTTATGGTCTAAAGAATAATAGCATTTCTAAAAGAAAAGAAATGGCTTGCTATTTGTCCAAAATACTATTACTTTTATTAATATATTCATTTTACTTCCTTTGTTTATATATTAAAAAATATTTCAGAACACTCTAACTACTCTAAATGAACTAATAAATTTTAAATAAAAACACCCTTTCACCATTGTTTTCAAAAAGCCAAAAACAAATCAATCAACAGAAAACTGAAATTCAGAATTTCCTAGTATCAACATGCATTACCTACACCAAGAAGACACTGACAAAGCTATGTGTAAATATGGCTGAACAAAGGCAACAGTGAGAATCAGTGAGATTGAAGGTTTTTTTATGGTAATTTTAGAAGACTTTCATCAAAAACAACATAAAATTATTGAAAAAGAAAACTTGGACGATGATGGTTGATGAATGATAAGTTCATAATGATACACTACCAAAAACTGAATCTAAAATCACCATGAAGACTTTCATTGTGAATTATGCCAATACAGGAGATAATGTTAAGTAAAATATAAAATTAGTAACAGCTTTTAAATGTAGCATGAGATAATTAAACAAAGTATTATAAATACAATTCTAAGAACTTTTTAGAAAATGACTATTGAAGATTGATAGTGGCATAATAGATCAATAAATCATGGCCAATAGAACAGATTTTTGCATATTGATAAAGCTAATAATGCGATGGAAATTATTTATATAGCTATTCAAATTAACAGCAATAGTTTTTAAAGTTTCATAAAAAATAACTTGCAGAAAAAGAGAGCTTTATAACTTAAAAGTTCATTTTAAAAAACTAATTATCTCATCAAGTGAGGTGATTTTACATGTCCTGGTCATTGAGCATTGTAGAACTGGAATTCAACACCATTTTTGTACAGATTCTGGCACTTCTGGACATTTGTCCTCTCACCAGGATATTTTCTCCTAATAGATCATTGTGATATCTGTGGACAATATGATCAAATCCATTATGTTCAGCATGTTATGCCAGAACAATGATATGATAGTAAAAACCATTAAATTTTATTGTTAGAAAGTTAAACAAAACAAGTCCTAATTCTGTCATTGAAATAGTTTCAGTCAGTAGAAGAGTCATCTGTTTATTTAGTCCAAGTAACCTATGTCCTCAACAGGAAATAAATCATAGTTTTAAAGATATTTGGTCAAGAAATTACTAAAACTATTATGAAAATAAAATCTATATCATTAAGCATTTTTAAATGGTGGTTCAAATGGCAAAGGCTCATGGCAGACAAAATAGAGAGAACATCTAAAGGACAGATGTCCACCAAGGGATACATGGAATCAAAGAGTTTCAAGCAGACTACATGGAGACATGTAAGACATCTTAGGTAGTGCCACCATAGAGGTGATTGATTACTGAGAATATTTTTTTAAAGACGCAGGGGATAGTTTAAAAATCATTTCTGAGTCATTCCTTTGACTTCATCAGAACTGGATTAAGGACAACATAGATTAGAAAGATATAAAAAATCTTGGCTACGTTTCCTTGAGATCTAGGAGCATCAAAGTCAACAGATTCATTAGAGTGAAAAAG
This sequence comes from Monodelphis domestica, assembly GCF_027887165.1. Taxonomy (NCBI): domain Eukaryota; kingdom Metazoa; phylum Chordata; class Mammalia; order Didelphimorphia; family Didelphidae; genus Monodelphis; species Monodelphis domestica. Next base: position 432,778,556 of record NC_077229.1, on the reverse strand, counting down.
AAAGCTGTAACCTAAAAACTAACTTGAATAATACCCAACTTGAGCCCTTGCTGTCACTAAACATTGACAAATATATAGAAAGGGGCAATGGGTAGCTAAGAGTTTCTAGTGATTTTATACCATGAATTAAGCAAGAAAGTAGTGTCCCACTTATCATCAGAGTAGTTGAAGTCAATCCTGATTTTGAAAAATGGTGTAGAAACTTTTCGCTAAAAATTTTATAGTTTGTATTGTGCAATGATAATATCCTTGTGGTTAAAGAAGCATTTATATACAAAAATACTAAATCTTAAAATACAGTCTAAAGCCAAGCCTATTATCAACCATGAGGCTTCATCATTAATATTGCTTAGTCCCAAATTCAGAAGTAATGCTGTATTGAATATTTGATTATTATTAAATATAATCTATTAAATATTTTCAACAAGATAGAATAATTTTTTAGTTAAATGGCAAATATGGTATGTAAAGTGTCAACAAAAGCTCCCTCTACATTTTGCTGGTCTAGACACATAGAAGCATAGAAATTAATAAACATAAAATGACATAAACCTAGATGTTTCCTTGCAGGACAAATACACTCAGGACTAGAGATCTACTTCACTTAGTTATTGTAAGAATCATACAAGTGAATGTATATGAAAAACTTTGAAAAAATGAGAAGCAGTTAAAAATATAAAGGAATCACCATTATAACAATATGAAATTGGTTACCTTCTATTTTCTCATTCAACAACCCTGCACCCTTTGTAAGCGAGGTGGAATTCCAGGTCAAACAACTAGCTGGTAAAGTCTAATTCATTGATTCTCATTGAATTTAAATCAACTTCCTCAAATTCTGAACATTTGTTTTACTTCTGAAAAACTCTTTACAATATATAAATCCTATAGTTAGCAACTTTTTGCAAAAAAGTTTCCTGGATTTGTTTATAGTGCAGGGAACACTTCTCAATCTCTTATCTCAAAATTGTGTTTTAAGGATTAAAATTTAAGGATTAGCTCAGAACATCCAGACATTTTTCTCTATAGACTTTAAGACAGCTTCCACAACTAACTCTACACCAATATATGTGCATTTCTAATGAACATTGATTCTACACTAATACTGGAATAACTGTAGAAATATGAGTCTATGTACACAGCACTAAGGTGAACATGAGGAAAAGGAAATCATAAATGACAATGAAAACAGAGATGAGCTGGGCAGAGTAGAAAGATGAAATTTAAATGGTCTAACTGATCACGTAGAATCAGAGAACACTTCAACTACTCCATAATGTCATCCAGAAATGTCTTAATGTCTGACCCTATGTCAACTGAGACTGTGGATGTCTGTGGCCTTTACTGCTGGAGACAAGGATCTGAGAGACCACTGTGTGTTTTATTGCTCAATGCTATCCAAATGGAAATTGTTGACCTTATTGCCTAAAATAAGTGCTCTAAAGAGTCTCAATTCTCAATGCCCTTCTCAGTGCACTCAACACTCAATGCTCTGCCAAGTAGAAGCTACATTAATTCCTCAGCATTCAGCCACTTGCACCAACAGAGAATGGAATGACTTGACCAGGTCAGCCAACTCAACACAGGTAGATTAGTGGCATGATTGATAAAAAATAAACATGTCACAAATTGATATTGAAGTACTCTCTAAAAATCTGCTACCAATGCAAAGATGAAAAATAAGTGAACAGAAAAAAATATACTTTAAAAATATTTTAAATACTTTTTAGCAGCATTCTGTGATGAGACATGAGCTAATTAAATGAAAATTGTTATGTCCTACTATTCTTTTATGTATATGTTTTAAAAGATATTTTAATAAGGTTTTCAAGTGAAATGGGAACATTGCTTGATTTGTAAAATAATACTCTACAAGAGTTTTTGTCCAGTGATTAAATGTAATTCAAGTTTAAACTCAGAAAATATATCTTTACTAAATACTCTGTTTTTTTTTTAAAAAACAGGTTTTTAAGTATTTGGGTATCTTTTTTATTTAAAACAAGAAATAAATCATAGAGCTTGATCACAATCAAAGCTTATGTATAAAGTGAACTACTCTAACAAAATATGAAATAGAATTGATAATATTACTTTTGAGAGAAATTTCCTAAGGAAAACTTAAACAAAACTGTCTGAAACAATGTATGAAGAAAATTCTGTCCACTAGCAATATATATATATATATATATATATATATATACATATATATATATTATTTCTCATGGAACATAAAGAAAATAAATAGGTGTGATAACTTCAGGCTAGATTTTTTAAATTTGGTAGTTATCTCTTCAACAAGTAAAAAGAAACTGAAAGATAATAAAGACAAATGGTTAATTAAAATTTGCAGTTAAAGGACAAAAATTTAATGAGCTCTACTAAAAGCCCATTCCACCTATCATTTTATTACTTCGCTTTTTCTCTTTTCAGATTATAGAATAAAAAAAATCTGAATGAAACATTTCTAGGGGGGGGAAAAAGCTGCATCTAATACAAACACTTCAAAAGCCTATGATTTCATCACAGTAGGAAGCTGTTTCACTCACAGAAATTTCCTAGATGTGTGACCCATAGAATGTGGGACCATAGAATTCAGAAGGTTAAGGTTTAAAAAATTTTATTTTCCTGAAACAAAAGTTTTTTTAATTAACTAAAGAAAATAAAAACCACAAATAAAATTCTCATTTATCTTGACTAAGGCAAAAATATAAGGACATGGAATCAAAATATGCAAATTAACTAAAAGTAAATTAGAATTAAAGAAATTAAAATTAAAAGGAAACATGGTGACCAATTAGGTCTACACCCTACTTGTTACACAAGCCCAAAGAGATTATGACTTATCCTAGGTCTTTGAGCTTAGAACTTAAACCCAGATCTTCTGATCCAAGTTTACTGATTTTGCGACTGCATTACGACTACTATTTCATTTGGAAAGATAATGTTGATGTTCTAAGAATTCAGAGTTTATTTAGAACATAATATAACTTCAAATATAAAAATTATGAAATCACCACTTGATTTCATAGTAATAATTCTCTCCACTAAAGAGTTGAGCAATAAAACGCCCAACTATCTACCACCCCCTGCTCCAAAATGTAGATAGACAACAATACCTCTTAGATCAATACAAACAACAATTCTAAGTAAAACTGTTCCCTCTCCTTTCTGCCTCACCTCTCTGTCTCTCTCCAGTAGCTCATTTTTCAGGCTTAGTTATGTTCTTAGAGACCAAGAACTCCTTCACAGGAAAAAAAAAAAAGAAAGCACACCTAGCATGGTCTTTCTTCTTAGGTCTAGGTCTACAAAATCTCTCCCTTCTTTGAAGAAACAACCCCTTCATCACCTTCTCCTGGAGATTTTTTCTAATTCATCCAGTTGCGACCTGCCTTCTACTGTAAGAAAAATCTCTATCTATTCTGTCTTCATCTCATATATGTCAATTTATATATATACTATCTCATTGATTAGAATGTAAACCCCTGAAGGGAAGGAACTATGTTTGCTTCTTTGTAACCTCAGAGCTTAGCAGAAGACAGGCACAATGAAAGTACTTAATAAATCCTTGATGATTGATTAAATCAAAATACAGATAATCTGTTTGACAATGACAAAAGATTACTATACAGAATGTAACTGTAGATTTTTTAAACATTTTTTTAAGTCCAAATAAAAAAATAAATACAACCTATAGGTTTCAGGTATAATGCCAATTTGACCCATGCAGTTAGAAAATTAAGGGGTTTTTACTGTGTGCATATCAAGACACATCATAAAATAAAATGTCCAAATGAGTTGGCTATTTATCAATTACTATGTTCATCATATTTTAACTGTTATCTTTAATTACTCAAATTTTCATCTAGAATATAAAAACAGTTCACTCTTTTAACAATCAAGCTAAATTTTGTCATTATATATTATCTATACCTCTTCAATTTTTAAAGATGAAATGGCAAATCAATTACATAAGAAAATTGAACTTTACCTTGTTTAATCTGTCCTTGCACAACATTACTGGAAGTTGGAGGAGAACCCTTCACTTTAGAAAAGACTGGGGTGCTTGGCCTAGGTGGCCTTTAAAAAAACATACATATATAGTTAAACTTATTGTTAGTAAACAAGTTCCATTTTAAATATTTGTGGCATTTTAAGAACAAATATGTTGTTTCAAACTTACTGTAACAAATATTTAAATATAATAAGCCTTCCCCCCAAATAGACCAAATGCTGACAAAATACAAATTTGGCATATAAAACATCCTCTTTGTAAACCTAAAACCTAATTAAGATAACTCAAAACATTGTAACTTATAATAATGCCCATAATAGAAAAGAAAGAAACCTTTAAGAGTTCTTAAAGCCCTAACATCCTAACACTCAAGAGCATGGCTACATAAAAATATTATTAAACTTTCAGTGTCAGTTAAAAGAGAGAGGGAGTAGAATAAACAAACAAATGAATAAATTTTAAAAAGAGGAGAAAGAGGGGGAGAGAAAAAAAGAGAGTGTGTGTGGCAGGGAGGGAGGAAGAGAGAAGAGAAGGAAGGAAGGAAGGAGGGAGAAGAGGGAGAGAGAGGGGAAAAGGAAAGAGGAGACACATTATGGTATAGTAGCCAAAGAGTTGGCTTTGGAGTGTGAATGGCATAGGTTCAAGGCCTACCTGTCTCCTATAGAAAGGCTATATGACTGGATAAATCACTCAACCTCTCTGGGCTTAAGATAACTCTATAAGGCTAAAGGTTTCCAGCCCAGATTAGTGTAAATTTCCTTAATCTAGAGTTACCTATAACTGATGAAATTACAGGGAAAAGTTCAGTCTTTATAGTACTAAAACAGAAATTTTAGATTGGCTTGCAAATGACAAAAGTGAAAAAGCAGGATTTGAGAAGTTGGGGTTTTTTCATAACTGTATCAAATAAAGCTATGATTTAGTCTAAATATTCTGCTGCATTAAAAAACAACCTTTTTTCCTCAAAAGAGCTTTAGTATCTCCAAATAAATTCCATATTATTACACTAAGCTTTACTACACTTAAAAAAAATCTAAAGTAAAATCATTGTATAGAAAAAGATACACAATATGAGTAATTATGCTAACTACATTTAGCATCCTGAACTGAATTTTAATGGAAACATTTTAGCTGGTAGGAATTCCATGGAATGAAATGTCATTATCAATAAAATCTATAGCTAAAATCGACTCTCTTCCATATCAAAAAGGTTGTTGATAATTATTTTAGTTGCATAACTGTATTATATTTGTTTTTACATCTTGAGAAAAACAATATTACATCAAAACCATGGTAAAAGAATTCCTTTATGTACATGTCTGCAGAACAGAGAAAACAGGAACTGATAATCAAAGACAAAGCAACGTAGACCTTTAAAAAAGAGCACAAAGTAAATTGCAACAAATGAAATTAAATCAATTAATCATTGTCACACCTGACAGGGCCCTTCTTCATATGATCACCAATAAAAGTTGCATTGGTCATACTCATTAAGGTATTTGCCAAAGATATAATAGACAGAAGGTGCTGAGTCGTGACAGCCCGGGATACTCCATAGGTTCCTTTTCCCACTCCCTCAGTGGCTGAGAGTTTTCCTTCCCCTTCTGGTTTTCCATAGGATGGCTTACTTATAGGCTGGTTATGACCAGGAAGCATCAATGACATGTGGCCTCCTCTTGAC